>NW_017307648.1:325510-329447 GCF_000935625.1 Nanorana parkeri
TTTTTTTTTTTTTTTTTAATACAAGAAAGATATGAATTTGTGTTGAAATTGTTTTTTTATTACTAACATATTTTCACATATTTTGGCAGTTTTCCCGTCCTTTGGTAATGACAAACATCTCAGCTATCCAGCGCAATATAACCCAGGTAGCTGGCATAAGCAGCCTTGAAATTATGAGGTTGACCTTACTTGGTATCACACTTACTAGTTTCATATTATTTTCCTATGTCATGGCAGTAATGCTAAGTGTCTGCTTCACCAGCACTGTTGCCCGCCAAGAAGTCCGCTACATCTTGTTCACCCACATGCTTGTTACTGACTTGGTCTACCTCCTTCTTAGCCTCTTCCTGTTCTTAGCTTTCTTTTATCCCACTAAGTACCCTGCACCTTTCTGCTACATTATGGTCTTCGTGACCTCCACCTCTCTGAAGATCACTCCCTACAACTTGGCCATTATGTCTTTGGAACGCTATGTGGCCATTTGCTTCCCGCTACGACACAGAGAGATCTGCACTTTACACAGAATGGGCATCGCTATTGCAATTATTTGGGTCATCGCTCTGTTGCCTAACGTTGCCGATTTCTTTGTTTTAATTTTGTCGGTCCAGAAAACGTTTTTTTCTCAGAATGTGGTTTTGATATGCAGTCGGTCTTCGTTCATTGTCACATCGGTCCAAAATACCATAAGACTGGCCAGCCACGCCTCAACTTTTTCTTTGGTGGGACTTATAATCATCTTCACGTACATCAAGATCATGCTGGTGGCTTTCAAGGTGGACTCAGGAAAGTCGTCTGCCTCCAAAGCTGGAAGAACGGTCATGCTCCATGCGATTCAACTCCTGCTGTGTATGATGGCTTTCAGCTACAGCATCTTTGAGATCATCCTAAAAGATTATATCTCCTTACTCCCTATCATCAACTTTTGTTTCTTCATGTGTTTGCCGAGGTTCATCAGCCCTTTCATTTATGGGATTAGGGATAAACTCTTCCGCAAGCAGATTCAAAAATTTATTTTTTGTGGTTTTCAAAAATGTAGTTCAAAATAGGATGTAAGATCAAAAATATAAATGTTTTATGAAAAATATAGCTTAGAAAGATTGCAACTCAATGGACCAGTCCTTCAAAAACAACCAGCTACTTGGACTATCCTGCTTCCTACATGCAAAAATGAATGCTAAAAAAATAAAATAAAAAATGCTTGTAGACATCTATGGTTGTCAATCTATGGTTCCTCCCAGTGGCCTAACTATAGCCAGAGCAGCCTACGCAGCTGCAGTCTTCCTCTGGCTACAAACATCCCATACTGTCTCCTGTTTGTTGTTCTGCAAAAAATAAACCTCACAGTTTAAAGAACTTTGTACTAGAGTTATGGAGTAGTTGCGTGCTAACAATTATGTCATGATGTCAAATATTGCGATGGTTACTATTATTGCTTTTTACAGTATTTTCTTTGTACTGACTTCTACACCACCTCTTTCAGTACTGGCTGGCTGGATGAAGAAGAGAAATCATTTTATTCCCCCATCCATGCTAAACAGCATGAATAAGAGAATCTCCTCTGCAGGCTATTCAGTACCTCAGCAACCCGATTGGATGCAGTGACTGTTCATTTCCCACCCCGCTCTTTCAATGAAAGTTAATCAAGGGATCTATTCACTAAGCTGCCGAAGGATCTAGCCGTAGCTTCGGCTGATCCTTTGGCTAGCTTTGGCCCCAGGAGCCCTTCGGTTCAGTAGAACCGATGGGCTGCTGTATGGGCTATTCACTATAGTCCGTACAGCTCCCTGAGTTGGCCGAGCGGCTCAGTAGAGCCGAAGGCATATGCCTCGGCTCGACTGAGCCGAGGTGAAAGCCAAAGCTGGCTGAGCGTCAGAATAAAAAAATTTAAAAAATAACATCACCATAGGAATGCATAGCTAGATTCCTATTGGCTATTTCAATTTGCAATAGCCAATACCAAACTAGCTATTGCACCCACCCACTGCTGCTGTCAATCAGCAGAGGGGGACCTGCAGTTCTCCATCCGGTCCTCCTCTGGTGATTGACAGCAGCAGAGGGCTGGTGCAATAGCTAGTTTGCTATTGGCTATTGCAAAGTGAACTAGCCAATATGAATCTAGATATGCATTCCTATGGTATTTGTAGAACCGCCCGGCCAATAGAAAACAGTTGGGCGGAGCTAGCTGTCACTGCTAGCGCCGCACAGTAGTTTTCTATTTTTTTTCTACTTTTTAAACTATTTTTCTATTCTGCTCGGTACCACAGAGGTACCGGGCAGAATAGCCGAGCCGAATGCCACTCTGCGGCATTCGGCTATTTACTCACTGCTGTTCGGCATCTATGAGAATAGGCCGAACAGCAGCGAGTAGCCTGCCGGAGGTTCGGCTCAGCCGATCCAGACGTTGGATCGGCTGAGTCGAACTCCTTCTGCACTTCGGGTCGGCTGAACATGCTGAGCATGTTTGGCCGACCCAAAGCCACACTAAGCCATTCGATGTAAGGCTGATTTCAGCCGTACAAGCCTGTAGTGAATAGCCGAACATCGTTCGGGTCGGTTATTAACTCGGATGCCGTCGGCAGCTTAGTGAATAGACCCCTAAATAAACTGACTTTTGTCAAGTTGGTTGGTGCCAGCAGCGCCACCCACAGCTCACATTTCAGCCGATTCAGCAGAAATCGCACACAATTTGAGCAATGTGTACCCAATTTCAGCTGTGCCTATACAGTGCTATACTGTGCTATATTACTGTGGATTGCAATGTGGTGGACTACATTTTTTGTGTACTCCCCCATAATTGCTGTTTAGGTGCTGCTGCTCACCCCCCCATCCTACAGCATCCATCTGGGTGTCACATGCATGTGGAGACAAATGCACCTCAATGGCCTGGGGAGGGGGACGATGGCTGGACAACAACCCAACCTGGACTAATCCATGGCTGGATCCACTCTGAGCACATGGCAATTCCCTCAAGTATATAAGCAATTACCCAGCATGCAACACTGGTTGAGAGAGACCCAGTGATTGGCTGCTGAACTGCCCACACAATCACAATGTCCCCCATTGGCTGTCCCACACTGCAGCAGAGTCACACTCCACTCAGGTAGGTACAATCAATGCCAGAACACCTGGAATTAACCAGATAAATGCCAACTATAATCCGCCCAGACTGACTACAGCTCTGGCAATCACTAACTTTCTAGTAGCCACCTCACAAAACGGTGATGGGGGCTACAGAAGTATAAGGATATCTCCATTATCACAGACATATTCACAGTGTCATGACTTACTTTGGTCTAGTTATAGGGAGAGAACATTCTAAGAACTGGTGCAAGAGTTCAACAAAAGAGCATCCTAAAGCTGACCATATACTGTTATATATTATTCATTCAACCTGCGGGCCGAATAAAAAAAATATACCAGGTTCCTCCATCCATGTTAAACAGCATGGATGGACGAAGCTCCCACTGGGCTATTGTATTCTGACAATGTCGGGTTTGTGGCACAGTACCCAAACAGTGACAACAGCTTATTGGCTGCTGCCTCTGTCTGAAGATATTCTGACCAGCTCCATCAAGTATCTGATTTAAGGATGCCGGATGGAAGGCTGCTGACAGAGCCTCCCACTGAATGAGCTTCATCAAGAACTAGCCAAAATCCTCACAGTGTATGGCCAGCAAAGTCAGGAGTTACAGAAGGGATGCAATATACAGTATACAGCTGCTCGTCCCTTAATATGAAGGCTGTGAGAGTTGTTGAGAGAAGTAAGTAAATTAGAGGAGGAATATTGTAAGAATTTAGGATGAAAAGATAAAAAGTGGAAGTAAAGGGAAGTGCAAAGTGAGGCGTAAAAGGAAGGAGGACAAGATGGAGGGAGAAGGATGGAAAAAAATTGTAAAAAAAGAGGGGGGGGGGGGGGGGGAGAAAAGGATGGGGGGGC
>NW_017307648.1:329462-331740 GCF_000935625.1 Nanorana parkeri
GGTTTAGCTTCTTGAGCAACTGGAGAGCAATCAGATTTCTAGCAAAGAGCTATTAAACCATGGAGGTGGGAAGCGGGATATCCAGGGTTGCCACATAGTAAGACATTTTGCATGGGAATCAGCTGAGATAGCTGTCAGCTTTCCATTGATCATGATTCCAATAGAAATGGGCTTCTTAAGACGTACCTCGCATGGGTTTCCACAAAGATTTGTGTGAAGAAACGTACGAATGATGTTATCTGGATCCATAGTCTATGCACAATTGGGCAGGTCCACCAAATATGTGGGGACACTCACAGAAGCAAAGGGAAGGGTAAGTGGGAATAAAAAAACATGCCAGTTGTGCAGGAGTGTAATACCACCTATAAAGAACCCTAAATACATTCTCTAGGATTAAAATAGTCCTAAACCCATTACCCGTCGCTCGCCAAATATCCTGCCAATCTTCGGGAGACAGTGATGGATCCCACTGGATCTGGTATGCCCTGGTGACTGTGCGTTTAGAGGACACCAGCATGGCTTAGATTAGCTATATTAAACCAGGGCCATAAGTATCAGACCGACACTTGCATTTAAAAGGTCTAAGCATAAAGGAAAGTGAAGGGGGGGAAGGACAGAAGTAAAGCATATTTGAAATGTCTAAGTTGGAGATAACAATAACGCTTTTCCAGAGGAATGCTGTGTGAGTCTTGAAGCTCTTAAAATAATTTACCCTCATTGAAGAAGAGCAGAGAGTTTATATGGAGAAGATCTGATCTGCCTGGGTTCTTCAAGCCTGGAGGGAAAAGAGGAGAATGAAGAATGTTAAGCAGAGGGAGATATGGGGAAATAAGCCCTCCAGAAAAGTCCCATAAGCAATGAGTGTGACTGAGAACTGGATCTAAAGGTTTCAGGTGGGAGGCTTGAGGGAAGGTCCCCATGGAAGGAAGTAGAAACTGTGAAGGTAGAAGCTTGTACTCTATTGGGTCTAGGAAGGCCCACTGATAGGGGAGTTATATTCACAGTTAGATAGTACTTGTGGACATTGAGCCCTGCCAGACCACCAAAAGAGTTCAACAAAAGAGCATCCTAAAGCTGACCATATACTGTTATATATTATTCATTCAACCTGCGGGCCGAATAAAAAAAATATACCAGGTTCCTCCATCCATGTTAATGTAAAACACATGTGCAATTCATATATAAATGCATTGCACTGGATCAAAACGGTGCCAAAAATTAATTGGAATGCATATGTGTCTTTCTATTACGTCTTCCTGCACATACAATGTAAATGAGCCCTTAAAGGAGAACTATGAGGTGAGTGCTTTTCACTCACCTCATAGTTCTAGCCGACCTGTGACAATGAGACTGTCACAGGTGGGCTCAGTAGATCGGGAGGTGAGCGAACACATGCCGGCGTTCGCTCACTTCTCGATCCTGTCACGGCTCTCTGCCGTGACAGGGGAGGGGCTGGATTCCCCCCTCCCCGCTCCGATCCACCAGCGCTGACTGGCGGAATTGACGGGGGAGGGGGCGGGTACAGCTGGCTCTGCCTCTAGATAGGCAGGGCCAGCTGTCCCTCACGCAGCTGGGCAGATCTCGACATCGATGTCGGGATCCGCTCCGGCTGCGGCGTCTCAGTATACAGCGAGCTGTAGCTCCCTATATACTGAGACCTAGGGTGACAGGAGGACGCTAGTTTGTGTCCTCCCGTTACCCTTAGGAGAGCTATGGGGAAAAGCACTGACCCCATAGTTCTCCTTTAAAGAGAACAATGCATCTAAATCTAAAGGGCCTGTTTATGAAGGATTGCTTGTAATATTCCCCATACATTCGCCCACCATTCCTCCAGAAATGTACTGGGCCACATTCACCCTATTCATAAAGCCCAGTTCCTTGTATATTTCCCCAGTCTTCCCCTTCATATGAGTTTTATGTCAATTCTCAATGAACATATGTATATAGTTTTTGTAATTAAATATATTTTATGTTGGGTGACTCAATGGGGGTAATAAAAAAAGTTGTCTTCACCATCCTGGGGGATTAAATAGAGGGGGATTTTGAATATAATTATTGATCTGCACGTGCGTGTCCTGTTAATTGCAGATGGTTAAAGGAGAACTATGAGGGGGAGTGCTTTTCACTCACCTCATAGTTCTAGCCGACCTGTGACAATGAGACTGTCACAGGTCGGCTCAGTAGATCGGGAAGTGAGCGAACACATACCGGCGTTCGCTCACCTCTCGATCCCTGTCACGGCTCTCTGCCCTGACAGGGGAGGGGCTGGATTCCCCCC
>NW_017307648.1:335267-346902 GCF_000935625.1 Nanorana parkeri
GGGGGGGGGGGCAGAAGCACGATGGGAGTCTTGGGGTTTAGCTTCTTGAGCAACTGGAGAGCAATCAGATTTCTAGCAAAGAGCTATTAAACCATGGAGGTGGGAAGCGGGATATCCAGGGTTGCCACATAGTAAGACATTTTGCATGGGAATCAGCTGAGATAGCTGTCAGCTTTCCATTGATCATGATTCCAATAGAAATGGGCTTCTTAAGACGTACCTCGCATGGGTTTCCACAAAGATTTGTGTGAAGAAACGTACGAATGATGTTATCTGGATCCATAGTCTATGCACAATTGGGCAGGTCCACCAAATATGTGGGGACACTCACAGAAGCAAAGGGAAGGGTAAGTGGGAATAAAAAAACATGCCAGTTGTGCAGGAGTGTAATACCACCTATAAAGAACCCTAAATACATTCTCTAGGATTAAAATAGTCCTAAACCCATTACCCGTCGCTCGCCAAATATCCTGCCAATCTTCGGGAGACAGTGATGGATCCCACTGGATCTGGTATGCCCTGGTGACTGTGCGTTTAGAGGACACCAGCATGGCTTAGATTAGCTATATTAAACCAGGGCCATAAGTATCAGACCGACACTTGCATTTAAAAGGTCTAAGCATAAAGGAAAGTGAAGGGGGGGAAGGACAGAAGTAAAGCATATTTGAAATGTCTAAGTTGGAGATAACAATAACGCTTTTCCAGAGGAATGCTGTGTGAGTCTTGAAGCTCTTAAAATAATTTACCCTCATTGAAGAAGAGCAGAGAGTTTATATGGAGAAGATCTGATCTGCCTGGGTTCTTCAAGCCTGGAGGGAAAAGAGGAGAATGAAGAATGTTAAGCAGAGGGAGATATGGGGAAATAAGCCCTCCAGAAAAGTCCCATAAGCAATGAGTGTGACTGAGAACTGGATCTAAAGGTTTCAGGTGGGAGGCTTGAGGGAAGGTCCCCATGGAAGGAAGTAGAAACTGTGAAGGTAGAAGCTTGTACTCTATTGGGTCTAGGAAGGCCCACTGATAGGGGAGTTATATTCACAGTTAGATAGTACTTGTGGACATTGAGCCCTGCCAGACCACCAAAAGAGTTCAACAAAAGAGCATCCTAAAGCTGACCATATACTGTTATATATTATTCATTCAACCTGCGGGCCGAATAAAAAAAATATACCAGGTTCCTCCATCCATGTTAATGTAAAACACATGTGCAATTCATATATAAATGCATTGCACTGGATCAAAACGGTGCCAAAAATTAATTGGAATGCATATGTGTCTTTCTATTACGTCTTCCTGCACATACAATGTAAATGAGCCCTTAAAGGAGAACTATGAGGTGAGTGCTTTTCACTCACCTCATAGTTCTAGCCGACCTGTGACAATGAGACTGTCACAGGTGGGCTCAGTAGATCGGGAGGTGAGCGAACACATGCCGGCGTTCGCTCACTTCTCGATCCTGTCACGGCTCTCTGCCGTGACAGGGGAGGGGCTGGATTCCCCCCTCCCCGCTCCGATCCACCAGCGCTGACTGGCGGAATTGACGGGGGAGGGGGCGGGTACAGCTGGCTCTGCCTCTAGATAGGCAGGGCCAGCTGTCCCTCACGCAGCTGGGCAGATCTCGACATCGATGTCGGGATCCGCTCCGGCTGCGGCGTCTCAGTATACAGCGAGCTGTAGCTCCCTATATACTGAGACCTAGGGTGACAGGAGGACGCTAGTTTGTGTCCTCCCGTTACCCTTAGGAGAGCTATGGGGAAAAGCACTGACCCCATAGTTCTCCTTTAAAGAGAACAATGCATCTAAATCTAAAGGGCCTGTTTATGAAGGATTGCTTGTAATATTCCCCATACATTCGCCCACCATTCCTCCAGAAATGTACTGGGCCACATTCACCCTATTCATAAAGCCCAGTTCCTTGTATATTTCCCCAGTCTTCCCCTTCATATGAGTTTTATGTCAATTCTCAATGAACATATGTATATAGTTTTTGTAATTAAATATATTTTATGTTGGGTGACTCAATGGGGGTAATAAAAAAAGTTGTCTTCACCATCCTGGGGGATTAAATAGAGGGGGATTTTGAATATAATTATTGATCTGCACGTGCGTGTCCTGTTAATTGCAGATGGTTAAAGGAGAACTATGAGGGGGAGTGCTTTTCACTCACCTCATAGTTCTAGCCGACCTGTGACAATGAGACTGTCACAGGTCGGCTCAGTAGATCGGGAAGTGAGCGAACACATACCGGCGTTCGCTCACCTCTCGATTCCTGTCACGGCTCTCTGCCCTGACAGGGGAGGGGCTGGATTCCCCCCTCCCCGCTCCGATCCGCCAGCGCTGACTGGCGGAACGGACGGGGGAGGGGGCGGGTACAGCTGGCTCTGCCTCTAGATAGGCAGAGCCAGCTGTCAGTCACACAGCTGGGCGGATCCCGGCACAATTGTCGGGATCCGCTTCAGCTGCGGTGTCTCAGTATATAGGGAGCTACAGCTCGCGGTATACTGAGCCTAGGGTGACGAGAGGGCGCTAGTTTGCGTCCTCCCGTTACCCTAAGGAGAACTATGGGGAAAAGACTTAACCCCATAGTTCTCCTTTAAGATAAGAATAACAAGAGGATCTGGACATGTGCAAACTCTCTTTTGTCTCTGGCGAAGAGCTTCAAAGGATCCCCGTATTTAGATTGTCCGCCCTTGTAAAGACACAATCGTGACCTGGGGTTAGTTTACAAAGACCTGTGCATTCGAAATTTCTCCTCCAGAATGCGGGTACAGTAAAGTCCTTAAATATTTGCATAGAAAGGGGTGGGATGCTGTAACAAAGGGCAGTTGGAAAATATCTGATCCCCAGAGAAATATTCTAATTTGATTGGATTAGTATTTGGAGGCCACCAATCCGTGAGACTCCATGTAAGTCTATGGAAGGAAGCCTTTTATCAGTCCAAACTTTGAAGATAAAATTGAGTCTTTGGGGCCATCAGAATGGGGCCCTCACATGATATTTAACTGGTAAATATACAGGTATTCCCTCAGCACTTATATATATGTCTGTAATTTTGTAATGAAAATACAATGAATGCTTATGGAGAGTGCTGAAACTGGGCTTTTTATACAGGTTCAGTACCTCTAGGGCAGTGCTCCCCAACCTTTTTATCGCCGCGGACCGGTCAACGTTTAATAATTGTACCGTGGCCCGCTGAGAGGGGGGACGTTGATTGTTTATATTTTATAATATATATATCATTATTATAGGACCGCACTGAGACTGTGCGGCCCGGTACCATTTGATCCGCGGACCGATACCGGGGGTTGGGGACCACTGCTCTAGGGTTTAAAAAAAAAAAAATTGTTTAAAGCCCCACCACAAGCAGACAGCTCCTGCTGTGTATGATGGCTTTCAGCTACAGCATCTTTGAGATAATCCTACAAGATTATATCTCCTTACTCCCTATCATCAACTTTTGTTTCTTCATGTGTTTGCCGAGGTTCCTACTTTTGTTCCTCATGGTCCCTGTGTGTGTAGTAAAGTAGTCACCGCTCCAAGCTCCCTCCTGTGATGGACTACAATCTCAATACAACTTAGTAAACTAAACACGAGATTGTAGTCCATCCCGGGAGTGAGCTTGGAGCGGTGACTACTTTACTACACACAGGGACCATGGGGAACAAAAGTAGCCACCCTCCAGAAGGAAGGACAGTGTCCGCACCAATTCAGAGATGATTTGAGGCTCTACAGCCGAGTGATACACAAATAAGATACATTTTTGTTAATAGTTAAGGTACTTGATTGTATTTTTAGAATTTCACTCCTGAGTTTAATGTCACTTTTTAGTGATTTTGCAACTTAAAGTTAATTTAAAACCAAAACTTTTTTCTATTTTTGGGTAGATTGAGTTAATGTTACACTGTCTTGTTTTTTATTGCCATCTGTACCCCTGCTGGGGAGATCCTCCCTACTTGTCCTGGTGACTAGACATGAGCGATGCATTTCGTTCCAAATTGAAAATTGGTACAAATTTTTGGAAAGTCGGACCTTCGGATGCATCTGAATTTGCGAATAAAAAAACGAGTCCGAACGCATCTGAATTTTTCGATAACGAAATTTCGGATGTATCCGAATCTTTTTCCAAGTTTCATTTGGAATGAACTTGTGTTGTTAAACATTAAAATAAGAAAATAAAAAAACAGCGTGGAGTCCCCTCTCTTATCCAACGCTAAAAACAAACAAAAAAAATGCATGAGTTAACCCCTAAAATCCCTTACCAGACCCTCAATACCATACCAGGCTACATGCCCTCAACATGGGAAGGGTGCTTTTCCAGGGGAGCACCCCCTGGAAAAGCACCTGGTCCCCATGTTGATGAGGACAGACCCCCACAACCACCAGGCCAGGCTTGTGGAGAAGATGCCCTTATCCTCATCAACATGTTGAGGGCATGAGGCCTGGTATGGTATGCAGGAGGGGGGGGGGCACGCTTGTCCCCCCCTTCTTGCTCTGCCAGGCTGCTGCTTGGATCAGGGATCTGTTAAGGGATTATATCTATCTGTCTGTCTGTCTAGCTATCTATCTATGATCTATATATCTATTATCTATCTATCTATCTATCTATCTATCTATCTATCTATCTATCTATCTATCTATCTATCTATCTATCTATCTATCTATCTATTATCTTTTTCTGCCAGTCAGGCCAGGCTTGTGGAGAAGATGCCCTTATCCTCATCAACATGTTGAGGGCATGAGGCCTGGTATGGTATGCAGGAGGGGGGGGGGCACGCTTGTCCCCCCCTTCTTGCTCTGCCAGGCTGCTGCTTGGATCAGGGATCTGTTAAGGGATTATATCTATCTGTCTGTCTGTCTAGCTATCTATCTATGATCTATATATCTATTATCTATCTATCTATCTATCTATCTATCTATCTATCTATCTATCTATCTATCTATCTATCTATCTATCTATCTATCTATTATCTTGTTCTGCCAGGCTGCTGCTTGGATAAGGGATCTGTTAAGGGATTCTATCTATCTGTCTGTCTGTCTATTTATCTATATATCTATCTATCTACCTGTGATCTATCCTGGGGGATTAAATAGAGGGGGATTTTGAATATAATTATTGATCTGCACTATTATCTATCTATCTATCTATCTATCTATCTATCTATCTATCTATCTATCTATCTATCATCTATCTATCTATCTATCTATCTATCTATCTATCTATGATCTATCTATCTATGATCTATCTATGATCTATCTATCTATCTATCTATCTATCTATCTATCTATCTATCTATCTATCTATCTATCTATCTATCTATCTATCTATCTATCTATCTATCTATCTATCTTTCCATATATGTATCTATTTGTCTGTTTGTGTCTTTAATTGCACAAACTTTGAGTTTTTAAGTTTGATGAACCTAAAAGGACTGAACGTTATCACACGTTTGATGTGATGAATCTTGTCATTTAGACATAACAGGATGGTAATTATGGACACTAATTAAGATGCTAAAATTGGATACTGTAAACTCCTGAGACGGTACCTGGGAATCATTGAACCGTGTACTCGCTACAAGAGGCGTGAATGGATTTATGACATGACGCAGCACATATACTTATATAGGGTTACTGTACAGCTTTACACTATATATATATGTTGTAACACCGTGACACGACGGCAGAGGCTCAGAACTTCTGTGTCCCAGAATCTTTTCATATCAGCCTCTGACTTCCTTCAACCATCACCTGTGAGTATAGAAGAGAATGTTCCGGATGATCGCTCTTTATCTGTACAGCACCAAAGTGAACCTTTACATTCTGGAGGAATCACAACATAAACACACAAGTATTGATATCATGTAGAAAACATTTAAAGGATACGTCCACTTTTAGTTCATTCATTCTTCTCTGACCCCTTTCCCTTCCCCCAGCACTTTCAGAATGGGTTAGACTTCCCGACCACCTTACCCGGCCCCTCTGAGATCTGCACTGTGCGTCCTGCATACCGCAACACAAACCTGGCCCGAAAGCTCCCTGTGCGTGTTCAACCTTCATCCACCTCAATGGAAAGTTGAAGGTGAATGTTGAAGGCTGCAGCGCTCATGTACTGTATTTTTCTTTCTCTATATTTTTTCTTTCTCTCCTTTTTATTTACCTCTCTTTTAATTTTTTTTTCTCTCTCTTTTTATTTCTCTCTCTCTCTTATTCCTCTCTCTCTCTTATTCCTCTCTCTCTTTTTGTTTCTCTCTCTTATTCCTCTCTCTCTTTTTATTTCCCTCTGTCTCTTTTTTCTTTTTCTCTCTCTTTTTCCCCCTCTCTTTCTCTTTTTTTCTCTCTCTCTCTCTCGTTATTCCTCTCTCTCTTTTTATTTCCCTCTGTCTCTTTTCTTTCCCCCCCCCTCTCTTTCTTTTTTCTCTCTCTCTTGTAATTCCTCTCTCTCTTAATCCTCTCTTTCTTTTAATTTTTCTCTCTCTTTGTATTCCTCTCTCTTTTTATTTTTTTCTCTTTCTTTTTAGTTCCCCCTGTCTCTCTTTTTTTTATTTCTCTCTCTTTTTTTTCTCTCTCTCTCTTATTCCTCTCTCTCTTTTTTATTTCCCTCTGTCTCTTTTTTTATTTCTCTCTCTCTTTTTCCCCCTCTTTCTCTCTTTTCATTCCTCTCTATCTTTTCAATTTTTTATTTCTCTCTTTATTCCTTTCTTTTTATTTTTCTCTCTCTCTTTTTATTCCTCTCTTTTTCCCTCTCGTTTTCTTTTTCTCTCTCTCTCTTTTTATTCCTTTCCCTCTCTCTCTTTTTCTTTTTAGTTCCCCTGTCTCTTTTTTTATTTCTCTCTCTTTTTATTTCTCTCTCTTTTATATATTTCTCTCTCTTTTTATTTACCTTTCATTTTATTCCCCCCCTCTTTTTATTTCTCTCTCTTTTCATCCCTCTCTATCTTTTCAATTTTTTCTCTCTCTCTTTATTCCTTTCTTTTTTTTTCTCTCTCTTTTTATTCCTCTCTTTTTCCCTCTCGTTTTCTTTTTATTCCTTTCCCTCTCTCTCTTTTTATTTTTTATTTTTAGTTCCCCTGTCTCTTTTTTTATTTCTCTCTCGTTTTATTTTTCTCTCTCTCTTTTATATCTATCTCTCTCTTTTTATTTACCTTCCATTTTATTCCCCCCTCTTTTTATTTCTCTCTCTTTTCATTCCTCTCTATCTTTTCAATTTTTTCTCTCACTCTTAATTCATTTCTTGTTATTTTTCCCCCTCTCTTTTTATTCCCCTCTTTTTCCCTCTCGTTTTCTTTTTCTCTCTCTTTTTATTCCTTTCCCTCTCTCTCTTTTTATTCCATTTTCTCTTTTTTTTTTCTCTCTCTCTTTATTTCCCTCGGTCTCTCTTTTTTATTTCTCTCTCTCTTTTTATTACTCTCTTTTATTTTTCTCGTTTTATTCCTCTCTCTCTTTTTATTTTTCTCCCTCTCTCTTTTTATTCCCCTTTCTCTATTTTAATTTCTCTTTCTCTGTCTCTTTTTGTTTTTCCCTCTCTCTTTTTTTATTTCCTCTCTCTTTTTAATTCTGTCTATTTTTTTAGTTTTCTCTCTTTTTTTTATCCCCCCCCCTCTCTCTCTCTCTCGCTTTTTATTTGCTTTCATCTTTCTCTCTCTCTTTATTTCTCTCTCTCTTTTTATTTCCCTCTGTCTCTCTTTTTTATTTCTTTCTCTTTTTTTATTACTCTTTCTCTTTTTATTTGTATTTCTCTTTTTATTCCTCTCTCTCTCTATGTAGACAGTTGTTTCCAGGACAAGTGTCCTGAATGAAGTGTGAACCCTCTTTAGCTTTTCTGGTGACAACTCAATAGTTTGGATTTGGCCTCACTCATTTTTAGTCCCGGTGACACTATGGTGGACCTTTTGAAGGGGCCGGCAGTGAATCTTAACAGACTATAAAATGCACCCGACTATTTTTGAATGCACTGCACCACCCAGCAGAGTATGGGGGTTGTGGTCATCTTTAGTATGGTTACATTGCTTCTTATTGTAATAGTGCATTGAGGTGCCAGTGAAAGTGAATGGTGCTACAATGCAGTTCGCACATTGATGTGACTTGCTCTATAGTGCAAACAATATGTGCAATTTACGGAAGTTACTCGTAGTACTCGTAGTCACCCAAATGCTCCCGATACTTATCCCGATACCGGAACTTCCGGTATCAGGAAGCCGGAAGGCGAGTCACTAAACGCCGCCTGGCTTCCTGATTAGCCGGAAGTTGGATCCATGCTCCCTCATCCCTTGGTGACAAGGGAGCATGGAGCCGGCATCCCAACCAATAAAGAAGCCCGACGGAGTGTAATGACTCGCCACCCAGGTTCCTGATTGGTCCGGAAACTGGCTCTATGCTTCGTCACCTGGTGATGAGGGAGCATAGAAGACGGCTTCCCAGTGAATTAGGAAGCTGTGTGGCAAGTCATTACATGCCGCCCAGCTTCCTTAATGGGACTTCCAGTATCAGTATTTGGTATCGAAATTTTTTTTTGCTGCTCGTACTAGATACTGTAAAAACGGCGTTGGTGCATCCCTAATACACAACATGAATCTCTGATTTAAAGCTCGCGTCTCAGACCATTTTTGCCCACTATAGTCCTATACCTCTGCATGCTTAGACTGCTCTTTTCTCTCAGTGTAAATATGCTTCCTGAACTCCCCCTCCAGCCCCCTCTATGTTTGCATAGCTGAATCACAATGTCCTCACACTGACTTGTATTGCACAGGAAGAGAGGGGGCATGACTGACCAGGTATGTTAGATTACAGAGAGCACTGGGCAGAGCAGCCAAAATCTGGTGCCCATTGGTCATATTTAGAAGCACTGCACAACTGCTGTCTGTCTAAATAAATATACACCTCCTGGCCAAAACAAAAGTCACCACCGGGATTTAACTAAGCAAACAGGTGAGAACCATGGATTGGATAAGTGTTATGATCTGGGGTTGCTTCAGTTGGTCAGGTCTAGGGTCAGCAACATTATGTGCCCAAAAAATGAGGTCAGCTGACTCCCTGAATATACTGAATGACCAGGTTTTTCCATCAATTAATTTTTTCTTCCCTGATGGCACATTGGACATATTCCAAGATGACAATGCTAGGATTCACCAGGCTCAGATTGTGAAAGAGTGGTTCAGGGAGCATGAGACATCATTGTCACACATGGATTGGCCACCACCACAGAGTCCAGGCCTTAACCCCATTGAGAATCTTTGGGATGTGCTGGAGAAGACTTTACACAGAGTCCTGAGTCACCCATCATCACTACAAGATCTTGGTGAAAAATGAATGCAACTCTGGACGGAAATAAATGTTGTGACATTGAATAAGATTATCGAAATTATGCCACGGTGAATGTGTGCTTTAATCAAATCTAAAAGTGATCCAATGAAATATTAGAGTGTGTGACTTTTTTTTGGCCAGGCAGTGTATATTTCTTTGATATTTTGGGGGTTTTGCATAGAGTGTGGGAGGCTCTGAACCTCCATGTCCATGTTTCCACCAAGTGGAAAACCCTTATCTTTTGGCTTTGGTGACCATTGTCATCCCAAATTGTGAACATCCCAAATTTTGAATTAACATTGGAGCAGGCAAAGGAGACTTGGTGACAACTAAGAGAGGATTTCCCATTCCTTGGAAAGATGTTGTAAAAGAAAAAGGTTTGTCTTTTAATGCAAAGTGTGCTAGAAGTGGACGGAGGTATAAAGCAGCGAGTAGAGGGTTCAATGAAAATATTGATTGCTTTATGTGGTTCCTCTCACAGCTCATACACTATTATTACTTCTATTGTATAGTCTTCCTTTCATACTGTACCATTGTTTCTTCCAGGTGTAGACTACCAGCGTAGTTCTACAATGGCAAATTCTACTTTTCTCTCCACCAACCTTACAAATACGTCCTTGGACACAACTGCTGCCATTGTACACATGACTTGCTTCATCATCATAGTACTGAGTCATTGCACCTTCCTCTATTTCGTTATCATCATACTTCGCGTCTTCTTCACCTCCGCTAACATCAGGGAGACGGCTCGTTATGTCCTCTTCATCCACATGATTCTTAATGATACCCTGTATCTCATAATGGCCTTTGTCCTTTACGTAGCTTCCGTCTATTATGTTTACATCCCAGTCCCGTTCTGCTACATCATGTTGACAATAAGCACATCGACTTTCCGTGTTACTCCCTACAATCTCGCGGTCATGTCTCTGGAACGCTACGTGGCAGTGTGCTATCCGCTGAGTCACTCTCAGCTGTGCTCTCCAAGGAGGTCCACCATCACCCTTGCTTTAATTTGGACAGTGGCGTTATTATTTAACCTGGCGGACATTGTTGTCCTGGGCTCAAAGGTTGGGAAGAACTTCTTCTCTCTGTCTGTGATTTGCAGCCGGGCGTCAATGACGAGGACCACGGAACAAGGAACCATTACACTCTGTAGCCTCAGTATGAGCTTCTCCGCTGTGGGTCTCATTATCCTCTACACTTATATCCAGGTGGTGCTGGTTGCTCGAAAGATCGGTTCTGGCAAGTCATCGGCTTTTAAGGCTGGAAAGACGATCATGCTTCATGCATTCCAGTTGATGTTATGTATGATGTCCTTCACCTCTTCTGTCACTGAAACCTACTTGAGACGCTATCAAGCCTTTATCGGTATTATTAATTATCTGCTCTTCATGTGTCTGCCACGACTTCTAAGCCCATTAATCTATGGACTGAGGGATGATACTTTCCGCAAATATATGATAACGTTCCGATCTGCAGCACTCTGAATCCAAGGAGGGTTATAAATACACTAATATCTGTGATCATTTTTGTTTTATGAATAAAATCCTGAATGTATTAAAAGCCTTAAAGCGTTTAATAGAATATTGTCTTTCTTTTGCTAGATTGTGGCGTCATTAACATAATATGCAGCCAGGTTACACCTGTTCTTCAGTCTCTCTAAAACTGAAAGTGCTGCCATTGTTCTTGTTAAGACAATCCTTTAAGACATTCCAGATAGCTCAGTTTGTTGTGGAGTGCGAGGGGGCACGGCGGTGTGTTGAAGTGAATGGCACCGCAGCCACACCCTCTGGCCGCAATGCGATCGGCCGTACGGGAAGGCAAGGCACATCAATGCCTGCGGTCCGGTCCAGTCAGAAAAAATGCTGCAAGCACTATTTTTTCTGACCGGACCGCAGCCATTGATGTGCCTTGCGTTCCTGCGCGGCTGATCTCATTGCGGCCATAGGGCGTGGCTGCGGTACCATTCACTTCAACACACCGTTGCGCCTCCTCCTGCCCCACAGCAAACTGAGCTAGCCGCAATGCGATCCAATGCGTTCCGGACACAATAGGACCGGAACGCACTGAGGATGGTGTGAATGAGGCATTAGAAATCTTAACTGCGCAGCCCCTTAACTATGCTATCAGCTCCTACTCAAGCCAATAGCCTACCTGCTTCTGGCTCTTCAGGTATAGTCCCAATGTGCAGACTGGGAGGAGTGTCTAAAGCTGCAGGCGGGGGGGGGCAGTCAAATATGCTGAAGAGAGGGAGGAGCTGCTAGTGTCACTAGTGCTGGATGCAATGGACAATGAAAAAGACTGCGGAGGGGCGTGCCGAGGGGGCGGGGCGTACCAA
>NW_017307648.1:347003-385400 GCF_000935625.1 Nanorana parkeri
CGAGGGGGCAGGTCGAGGGGGCGAGTCGGCCGGGGGGCGGAGCAAGTGTCTCATGGAAGGCCGCTACAGACAGGAGGGAAGAGCCGATTGTGTCAGATGCTTTAGCGTCTGACATGTTCGGGTAAACAGAGCGCGGGACTGGGAGTCGACCCGCGATCTACCAGCAATAGGTTTGCGATCGACTGGTAGATCGCTATCGACCTTGTGGGCACCCCTGCTTTAAACGATCCCCAAAGACTCATCTCTTCAGGGAAGCCTATCCCGCCTCAAAATAACCACTGAACTATCAATTTCTAAACAATTCATCCCCCACACAGCTCCCTCCTCATGTATCACTTGCCCCTCTCTTGTAGATTGTAAGCCCTCAGGGGCAGGGCCCTCCTTACCGTCTCGTCTTGAATTGTATTGTAACTCTAATGTCTTCCTTATATTGTAAAGCGCTGCGCAAAGTGTTGGCGCTCTATAAATCCTGTATAAAAATATTAATGTCATCCTGTGCCTCAGCACAAAACGTCCTCCATCTTCTTAGTTGAGCATCACACTCAGCATCATACAACCCTGAAGACTGAGGAAAGACTGGCAGTGCAGAGTGCCATGGCCCAGAAAGCATAGCACCCTGTACTCACAGTGTAATGATGCAGGGAGTGGCGCTGATGTGATCATGTCAGTGCTGCTCTTTGCATCTTCCAAGACTAAAGAGGAAGAGGACCCAGAGTGTTACATGACTTTCCAAAAGCCATCAGAGAACATAGTAGCAGGACCACCGGCGGGAAGGAAAGCATGGATCCCAAAGTTGCTCATTAAGCCTTGTGCACCTGCTGCACCCATATTTATTGAAGAAACATGTCACAAGCATCAATTAGCCAACGTTTCGGGGCCATGCAGGGTCCCTTCTTCAAGGTGACATAGTGACGATTGCTCAATGTAGCTTCACATGTATATGTACAAGAAAACACCAAAATACACCCCAAGAACCACCCCATGATGTCACAATGACGTCAGAACCAGCCATAATTCAAAGAAATAACAGATTCCCACCAACAAGTGCAATAGCATATAATAATAGTGCAAGGCAAAGACCAGGGTGCAATAGGTATAAAACATTATCAAACATCATATATACAAGCAGAAATGCTGCATACCTCAGCTCGTAGATTAATCAGTGGGATACTGATAGTGAGATCAGGAGGCAGTACCATGTTGGGTTATATGGCCGTGTCCTCAGCGTCTTGCACTATTATTATATGCTATTGCACTTGTTGTTGGGAATCTGTTATTTCTTTGAATTATGGCTGGTTCTGACGTCATTGTGAAATCATAGGGTGGTTCTTGGGGTGTATAGTATATTGGTGTTTTCTTATATATACATACACACATATATATACAGTATATATACAGGGCTCGAAAAATCGTCTGCTCGTCTGTAATTACACGGCCGTCCGGGAGCTTTACAGTCAAGCGATCGAGCGATCGCTTGTATCAGAAGCTGTCACTGCCGTTGCCGGTCCCGAGATCCGCTGTGCCCGATGCGGCCGGGACCGGCACGGCTCTGTGACAGGAGATCAAAGGGAGTTCAGTACACGAACTCCCTTTGATCTCCTCTCAGTCCCCGAATGCAGGAAGTGATGTATATTACATCACTTCCTGCATTCAGTGTCACTCTCCAGCTAGAGAAGCTGATGAAGCCGATCTCTGCTTCATCAGCTTCTCTGGGGGTCCCTAGGTGACATTAGGGGTCTTGGAGACCCCTGATGTCTCCCTAAAGAGGACCTGTCATGTAAATTGGCTATCCCATAGGGGGCTTCTTAGCCCCCCATGTAATAGCAATAAATTTGTATGTAAAAAAAAAAAAAGTTATAAAAAAATGAAAAATGAAAGATTCATAAAAAAAATAAAGAAGCATAACATTTATTTTTTTAAACATTTTTTTTAAGTCCGCGCCCCCCTAATACACACGCATATATGCGTCAGGTGCGCCTACGTGCCGCACATGTTGCATATCGCCGGCAACGTAGTGAAAGCAATAATTTTAGAGCCATTAAGGCCGGGTTCACACCTGAGCGTTTTACAGCGGTGATCGACGCGCCGTAAAACGCCCTGCAAGTGAAATCCCATTATTTCAATGATGGGAGGACACTAATTTGTGTCCTGCCGTTAACCTAAGGAGAACTATGGGGAAAAGCCCTAACCCCATAGTTCTCCTTTAATCACTGATAACACTAAACTGATGAACAGTAAAAGCGTTTTAATCGTCACCTATGGGCGTTTTTTTGCGATTTTTGTGGGCGCAGTCAATTTAGGGCTTGACATGTTTGGTGTCTATTTACCCGACGTCACCCCGACTTTTATGTTTTACTAAAAATATGGGTAAGAATAAATGTTTTATAACATAACGTAGGGAAACGTTTTTTTTTTTTTACATTTATGGTACTTTTTAAATTATATAGTAAAAAAAAATACCCCCTCCCCCCCGTGGTGATTATATACCTCCAAAAGAAAGCTCTATCTGTCCCCAAACGTTTTTAACATAAATTGCAAGGCTATAGTCCGGTCATGCTGACTGGTGACATTTTTGACTGACTGGTGAGACACTATCAAATGTTTCAAGCCCTGTATATATATCTACACATGTGAAGCTACATTGAGCAGTTGGCACTATGTCGCCTTAAAGAAGGGACGCTGCGTGGGCCCCCGAAACATTGGCTAATTGACGCTTGTGACACATTTCTTCAATAAATAGGCGAAAGAATTGAATGCTTTTGAGTGCTGGTGATCTCCGTCTTCTATCATATCTGAAGGTGCACGTTGGATTTCACTATCACTGATGGAATGCTGAGAAAAGTTCTGAAGTTTATATAAAGACTGGGATTGAATTAAAAAATCTGTTTTTTCCCCCCACATCAAGTGTTTGTTAGTATGCAGTGGACATTTTCTTGCGTTTGGGTTTTATTGTCTCAACTTCAAATACAAATGTCACCAGCACACAAAGACTCTCATGTCAGTGCAAATCCATTTAATGAAATAATGTCACTCAGAAAATCAAGCGCTTTCGGGGCCACACAGGGTCCCCGTCATCAGGTTCAGAGTAGACCATGTCTAATCCCTGTCTTGGGATTTCCGGTAAGGAGTTCTACAGGACCTATGGATATTTGGGTTTTATTGTCTCTCACATCATTTATCACTTTCTTTGGTATTATGCTAGGGCTGGTAATGATTACAATTTTCGTGTTCGATTAATCAACATTTTTTTAATCGATTAATTTCGATTAATTATAATGCACATACAGAGCCAACTACATTGGCCTATACACATACAGCACAGCAATGAAGTATTTAAATGAACTAGGATCACACTAATCCAGCACATTATTAATCTCACGTGCCCCACTCAATATGGCCGCCGCTTGAGTGGGGCAACTCAGAATAATAATAACGTGCTGGATTAGTGTGATCCTAGTTCATTTAAATACTTCATTGCTGTGCTTTATGCGTATAGGCCAATGCCTTGGCTGGCGCTCGTGCAGAAAGTTTCTGGGGCAAACTCACCGGCCCAAGTGGCTCCGTCGGCTAACAAAGGGGGAGGAGTCCGGCGTCACCGGACTCCTCCCCCTTCCCTTTGTTAGCCGTCACGGACATCGACGTCACCCGACTCCTCCCTCCTTCCTTTCGTTAGCTGACGGAGCCACTTGGGGAAGGGGGGAGGAGTCCGGTGACGTCGATGTCCGCGACGTCACCGGATCGCCGACGAGACTCCCGGAAGCCGGCGGAGAGGCGAGTGTTTTCATTAGCGATCAAAATAATTTTAATCGATCAAAAAGTTTAACGATTAATCGAGAAGGAATCTTTCATTTCCACAGCCCTATTATTATCACATATATTGATTGGTTTGGAGTGTGTCACATAGGAATTGGGATACGTTTGGTAACACCGTGATTTCAGAATACGCTCACTACTTTTCAAGTTCTGCTTTCACCTCCCTCTCTATTCCTCTCCTCTTTTGAAACCCACTGTACAGTATTCGCCTATTCTCTCCAATTTCGCTGAGGATTGCTGTTATATACCAGCCCCCGGACCGGTATCTCGCTTTCTTGATGACTTCTCTTCAGAAATACCCACTATAATTCTTGGTGACTTTAACCACCTCACGTCCATGGCCGTTCCTGAACGCCCGGACGGGAGTCTTGTAGGAGCGGGAGGGCGTCTTAAGACGTCCTGCCCCTCCCCACGCTCATTCAAGCAATCGGGCGTCTCTAGAGAGGCTTGATCGCTTGCAGGAGCTGTGGGTGTGCGCCCCGCCCCCGTACCTCCGCCGGCGGCGCCTCTGCCAGTCCCGAGATCCACTGTGCCCGGTGCGGCCGGGACCGGCACGGCGACGCTCTCAGTGGAGATCAAAGGGAGCTCAGTACACGATCTCCCTTTGATCTCTTCTCGGTCCCTGAATGCAGGAAGTGATGTATATTACATCACTTCCTACATTCAGTGTCACTCTCCAGCTACAGAACACCGGTGAGAAGCTGCTGAAGCAGATCTCTGCTTCATCAGCTTTTCTTGGGGGACATTAGGGGTCTTAGAGACCCCTGATGTCTCCATAAAGAGGACCTGTCAGTTAAATTGGCTATCACATAGGGGATCCCCTATGTGATAGCAATAAAGCTAAGTTTAAAAAAAATTAAAGCATCAAAAAAAATAAAGAAACTAAAAAAAAAATAGTCACAAATATTTTTTTTAAAAAAAAGAACACCATTTTTAAAAAAAAGTCCCCCCCACATACACACACAAACATGTGTCGGGTGCACCAACGTGCGCAAACTAAGATTCTACATATTACATAGTTACATAGTATTTGAGGTTGAATAAAGAATAAAATGAATTTCAGTACAGGCAGTCCCCAGGTTACGGACGTCCGACTTACGGACAACCCGTACTTACGAACCGAGGTCCACAGTTCTCCTAAATGTACCGGCAGGAGGAGCAATGCCTGGGCTCAAGTAGCCTCTGAGATCTGGCCTGATTGGGAAACTTTCACCCCCACACTGAAAAATGCCAAAAGTGAGTACATAAGGATATACAGGCAGTCCCCAGGTTACTACAAGATAGGGACTTTAGGTTTGTACTTAAGTTGAATTTGTATAATATTTTATAAACTTAATTTTTTTATATTTGTTTGCATTTTTTATTTTTATTAACTTTTTTTTACTTTTTTTACATTGTTTTGTCTTTTTAATTTAATTTTGTAAAACTTTTGTAAAAATTTTTTTTATTTTAATGCTGGGAGCAATAGCCAGCCTGCTATTGGATATTTCAAATTGCAATAGCCAATAGCAAGCTGGCTATTGCACCCGCCCACTGCCTTCTGTCAATCAGCAGAGGAAGCGCCTGAAGGAGAAAGTGCTCTATCAGGTTCTCCCATGCCTATTCACAGCAGGCAGTGGGCGGGTGCAATAGCCTTTTAAATGTATTTTACAATATGCAATAGCAGGCTGGGTATGGCTCCCAGTCTGCAGATGAAGAGGAGGCAGGGGGGCAGGGCAGAGGTGCCGCGGCCGGACGGGGGAACGGAGAAGCCGATGGACCAGGGGAAGACAGCAGCGAAGATACGGGGGGCAGGGGAGCAATGCAGCGGTCTGTGTCCCCATTGCCTCCGCCAACACAGGCGGGGAGAACAGCGGGGAGTTGAAGGGACACAGGCCGCTGCAGCCACAGTTCTACTAAATGTACCGGCGGCTGCCCGTACATTTAGGAGTACTAAGGACCCCGTTCGTAAGTACGGATTGTCCGTAAGTTGGGCGTCCGTAACCCGGGGACTGCCTGTACCTTGTATATGTGCATCAGGTGCTCACCCAAACCAAAGGCCTCGCCCCCTACAAAAACAAAGGGCAGAGCAGGACTTGTTGTACCCGGTAGTGGGGTGTTGTTTATTTATTTAGTATTTATTATATTCATATTATACACATTTATTTACATATATATAACCATATATGTCCATTTATTTATTTACTTATTATATACTTTTCAAAATGAATTCCCAGGTCACAACAACGATGTCGGGATGATCTGGATGACATTTGCATTGACTGCGCGAGCATCAAGTTCATGTCAATAAATGCAATGTAATTCAATAGCCACCATAGTGCTAATTTGTGCCCTCGTCAACCCGACTTAATCTTATCTTAACGGAACAATTTACACAAACTCTCGTTTTTCTCTTTTTTTTCCCCCTCGATGTAGTGCTGGAAAAGGAATAAAACTCTCCTAGAGTAAAAGGCATGCTTTCACGTTAAGCTTTAGCATTCCACTAAACTACATAAAAGTTGCAATAACGTGATTTTAATTAGCGGACTTTGTTGATTATATTTAGCTGAAAAAATATGGGGGGTGCCCAAATTATATAAATGTTGTATTGGGAAACATAACAGGAAAATGCATTATTTCTAATTTTTTTCTATCCCCCCCCCCAAAAGTAAATATAAGTATATTAAATTATTATTTAAAATTGATCATTCTGAATACCTGCTAATGAGTGTTACAATTGGCTCCCATATTCCTTTTGAGCATTAGTTGCTTGTAAAATTCATATTATTGGATACACTATAATGTTTGGCTGCCCCGATGGGCACCACTTCCCAATAGGTTATATTTAGTGTGAGCAAACAGGAGGGACGTTTGAGGTACCCAAACTACAACAGTATACACTGAGTAGCCAGATTATTATGACCACCCGATCAGTACTTTGTTGGGCCAAATGATGACTCCACGAGATGATGAAAGGTGATGCAAGGAATCTGACACTGCACTGTTGTCCTTCTGTTGTCTTGTACCAGTCTTGCCACTCTCCGTTCTGCCCTAACATTGACTAGTCGCTGACGGCCACAATTCGCACGTTCAGACCCAGATTTTCCGCTGACAGTCCGGTCTTTAAACACTTTAACAATGAGCCCCTCTTGAACATTTAACGCATTCTGCTGTTCTGCTGATATTCGCTCCATGGCTCCGAGCGCCAACAATCATCCCGCGTTCCAAGGCTGTTACATCGCGTTGTTTCCCCGTATCTTCAGAAAAAAATCACTTCTACTGTCGTGGTAAACAACCCGCTTCCCTATTTATAATGGTCTGGCCCTCTAGCAACTTCAGCTCCAAATTATAGCTAATTTGCCTACAAACGTCAGGTGGTCATAATAATCTGGCCACTCAGTGTACTTTGTTACCTAGAATTTTGGCATTCTTAATTCCACATAACTACAGGGGGTGCATTGAGGGGCCTGGCCTTGGGGCAGCAGAGAGAGTAAATCTCTCGAACTGCCCTAGCATATGGCAATTCCTTGAGTATTTATGCAATTCTCCATCATTCACCACTGGCCAGGAAACCCCCAGTGACCGTCTGGCAAAGCACAGGCACTCAAGATGTTCTCCCATTGCCTTCCTTACACTGCAGCAGGGCCACACGCCAGCCAGGAATGTACAATCAACAGCAGAACATCTAAAATAATAACCAACTACAAATCAGCTAGACTGATTACAGTACTAGCCAAGCTTAATTTCTAGTAGCCACGCCACAGAAGGTGGTAGTGGCTCCAGGACAAATACAACATATAATATACAGTACATGTGCATATTGTAAAGAAATATACATACAAAGATAGAGTCTGGTAATTGTCAAATTGAACTGCAACTGTAATAGCTAAAATAAATCCTTACAATCGCAGTACAATGTAAAGGGAGACCGTTTAGTTACAATGCAATTCAAGGCAAGAGGGTTAGGAGGTGTAATGGAAGTTCTGTTCATTCTAGCTCCAGTAGACCAGTACACTTACTGTGGCTCAGCCTCATAGCCCTGTGCACAGTTAAGCGACGTGTTCGTGGACATGCATGCACGCCATTACTGCTATTGTCACCAAACAGCCTATGTATGTAAACTGGAGTGTGTCATGGACTGATTGCTGAATAGTCCTCAGCTAGTTCTTAATTACCTGCAACCTAACCTGCTAATTCTGTCTACCCATGTACAACTCAACCTACCTTCTGACTATACTCTGGATCTCTGCTTACCAGCTGTGACCTCAGCCTGCTAATCAGATTCTGCCTACTGCCTTCTGCCTTGTATACCGCTATCCGGCTGTCTGACTCTGCTTCTGTATGCTGGTTTGGTGCCCCACTACCCAGCTGCTAATGACCTTGGCTTCTGTCTCACCTATGTTCCTGTTGCTCTGGTACCTCAGTGTTCCTGTGTTGGGTTCTTGCCCTGCAGTCTACAGTCAGGTGGGCCATGCATCCAACTACTGCTCAGAACCAGTACTGCCTGCATCACCGACACTCATGCCTCTCTGTGCCCTCACACTCCCTGTCTCCACTTCCAGGGGTGTTGGTCGAGAGGTGTAAAATAAGCCCCCTCATCAACTCGGCCTTAACCATGTATGTGACAGGGGGGTCCTGCTCATGAGAGCTTTCAATTTAGAAATAGGAACAAATGATACAAAAGGTAAAACCTGTGCGAGGATGAGTTGATGGAGAAAGTAGGATTTCAGTTGTTAGGTAGAGGTGGGATAGACTCCTGAAGAAAGGAGTGCTCAGGGATCTCCTAATGACAGAGTAAGAGATAGGCAGACATATTGGGGTAGGGAGTTCCACAGAATGGAAGAGACTCTGGAGAACTCCTGGAGGCGAACATGGGAGGAGATGACGAGGGAGTTGGAGAGCAGAAGGTCTTCGGAGGAGTGGAGAGGATGGTTTGAGATGTTTTGAGTGGAGGTTGGTGGGCAGAGTTGTGGATAACTTTGTATGTTGTTGTTGGTATTTTCAATATTATTTGTTGGGTAACTGGAATCCAGTGGAGGGATTGTCAGAGATGGGAGAGGGATGGAATCCAGTGGAGGGATTGTCAGATATGGGACAGGGATGGAATCCAGTGGAGGGATTGGCAGAGATGGGAGGGGTATGGAATCCAGTGGAGAGATTGGCAGAGAGGGGATGGTATCCAATGGAGAGATTGGCAGAGAGGGGCAGGGGATGGTATCCAATGGAGAGATTGGCAGAGAGGGGATGGTATCCAATGGAGAGATTGGCAGAGAGGGCTGGAGGATGGAATCCAGTGGAAAGATTGGCAGAGATGAGAGGGGCATGGAATCCATTGGAGAGATAGACAGAGAGGGACAGGGATGGAATCCAGTGGAGGGATTGGCAGAGAGGGGAAGGGGATGGAATCCAGTGGACGGATGGGTAGGGAGGGATGGTATCCAGTGGAGGGATCAGCAGAGAGCTCTGACACTAGAGAGGTAAAAGATCTGGTGATATAAAGTTGATTTTCTATAGAACAGAGAAGGATTTGGATCTCCAGAATAAAATGTCTGAAATGCTGACAATGGCCGTAGTTCCCCTCGAGGGGATTGTCTCCTCTCACAGATCACCTGGAATTACACTTCATCCCGTCACCTCTGTGTTTCTTGCTCTCTGACTCTTTCTTGGGCACCTCGGGGCCAATTAACTCTCCAGTGTCCCCGGGGCCACACATGCCATCTGGTTATATTCAGGAACCAGAAACGGATAAATACCAGAGTCAGAACTCTGACCTGGGCTCAGCTCCTCTGCTGGGATTCGCCATCTTTGCCGTCCAATTCTCCGCGATCTGGGCCGGTCCGGGCACTCTGTAAGTATAATCAGATCTGGTCATCTCAGGCAGCACCACACAGAGCAGAACAAATACCAGAGGAAGATTTTCAGACTCTCTCAGGGTTTTCTTTATAAGTTTTATATAAAACATGACATACCGTACGCTGCAGTCTGCCGGGAGCATTCACTCCGCAGTGTTCATTGTTCTGAGTCCCCCTTGTAGCCGTTTTATTACCTGTTCATCCTCCCGGCAGATCTCTTCATTTTCCACTTTCTTTACAGGGTGACAACACCCACTAATGACACTGTATCTAGGGAGCAGCATTGTCACCCTAGGAGAGAAATATGTCTGCAGTCTCTGACCATCCCTTCTACCAAGTCTGCAGTCTCCTCCATCCCCTTAATTAGTTGCCCTTCTCTGGACTTTCTCCAGCTCCAGGACATCCTTTCTGTTTTTATTTCCCTCTCTCCCTCTTTTTTTATCTCTTTTTATTTCTCTCTCTTTTTTTGTTTCTCTTTTTATTTCTCCCTCTCCTTTTATTTCTCTCTCTCTCTCTTTTAATTTTTCATTCACTCTCTCTCTCTCTGTCTTTTTATTTTTCCCTCTCTTTTTATTACACTCTCTCTTTTTATTTTTTTCTCTTTCTTTTTAGTTTCCTCTGTCTCTCTTTTTTTATTAATCTCTCTTTTTATTTCCTCCTCTCCCTCTTTCTATTTCTCTCTTTTTTTGTTTCTCTCTATTTGTATTTCTCTCTCTCCTTTTATTCCTCTCTCTCTTTTTATTCTGCTCTCTCTCTCTCTTTTTGTATTTCTCGCTCTTTTTTTATTTCCCCCCCTCTTTTTTAATTTTTCACTCACTCTCTCTCTCTTTCTTTTTATTCCTTTCTGTCTTTTTATTTTTCTCTCTCTTTTTATTCCTCTTTTTTTATCTCCTTTTTATTCCTCTCTCTCTTTTTATTTTTCTCTCTCTATCTCTCTTTATTTCCCTCTGTCTCTCTTTTTTATTTCTCTCTCTCTCTTTTTATTACTCTCTCTTTTTATTTTTCTCTCTCTCTCTTTATTCCACCCTCTCTCTTTTTCTTTTTTTCTCTCTCTCTTTTTGTTTTGTTCCTCTCTCTCTTTTTCTTTCTCTTTTTCTGTTTCTCTTTTTATTCCTCTCTCTATCTATATAGACAGTTGTTTCCAGGACAAGTGTCCTGAATGAAGTGTGAACCCTCTTTAGCTTTTCTGGTGACAACTCAATAGTTTGGATTTGGCCTCACTCATTTTTAGTCCCGGTGACACTATGGTGGACCTTTTGAAGGGGCCGGCAGTGAATCTTAACAGACTATAAAATGCACCTGACTATTTTTGAACGCATTGCACCACCCAGCAGAGTATGGGGGCTGTGGTCATCTTTGGTATGGTTACATTGCTTCTTATTGTAATAGTGCATTGAGGTGCCAGTGAAAGTGAATGGCACTACAATGCAGTTGGCACATTCATGTGCATTGCTCTATATTGCAAAAAATATGTGCAATTTACGGCAGGTACTCGTATTACTCGTACTCACCCAAATGCTCCCGATACTTATCCCGATACCGGAACTTGCGGTATCAAGAAGCTGGGCGGTGAGTCATTACACAATTGTTCCTGTCTAAATTGGCCCTGTATGTGAGATAGGGACCTTAGATTGTGAGCTCCTTGAGGGCAGGGACTGATGTGAATGTGCAACCATGTAAAGCGCAGCATAAATTGTCGGCACTATATACCGTGTTGCCCCCCAAAAAAAGACACTGTCTTATATTTTTTTGGCTAAAAAAAAACACACTCGGTCTTATTTGTGGGGTGGGTCTTATTTTTTTTCTTTTTTAATGTACAACAATCTACACTTATTCATGTACAAAAATATGGTGATCAGGGCAATCAGGGGTGCCGTACCTTTCCAAGAGCAATTTGCTAACCAATCGCTGGCCAGAATTAGCGAAGCGCGCTTTCACTATGGATTCCCCAGAGGCGGAGTGCATTTGGTATCACTCCGCCTGTGACAGGAGCCGGCGCTATAGCGGAGGGGTGCGCCTATGCGGCTCTGCTCCCTCCGCTGCCGCCTCGCTTCCTCTAGCGCTGGCTTCGTTGGCACCACTGATTCTCTCCTGCCTCTCCCGCGGCTCTTCAAGTTCCCCCTTATGCCACCACCAGCCCTGGGAATGGTCACAACCAGGTCTTATTTTCAGGGAAACAGGGTGAATACCTGTAATAAATGAATAAATAAATGTCTGACCAGGTATGTTAGATTACAGAGAGCACTGGGCAGAGCAGTCAAAATCTGGCGCCCATTGGTCATATTTAGAAGCACAACTGCTGTCTGTCTAAATAAATCTACACTGCCTGGCCAAAACAAAAGTCACCACCGGGATTTAACTAAGCAAATAGGTCTGAGCCTTCCATTGAATAAGTGTTATGATCTGGGGTTGCTTCAGTTGGTCAGGTCTAGTGTCAGCAACATTATTTGCCCCAGAAAATGAGGTCAGCTGCCTACCTGAAAATACTGAATGACCAGGATTTTCCAGCAATGGATTTCATTCTTCCCTGATGGCACATTGGACATATTCCAGGATGACAATGCCAGGATTCATCGGGCTTACATTGTGAAAGAGTGGTTCAGGGAGCATGAGACATCATAGTCACACATGGATTGGCCACCACAGAGTCCAGACCTTAACCCCATTGAGAATCTTTGGGATGTGCTGGAGAAGACTTTACACATAGGCCCGACTCTCCCATCATCACTACAAGATCTTGGTGAAAAATGAATACAACTCTGGATTGAAATACATTTTGTGATTGCATAAGCTTAATGAAATGACACCATTTAAACAAATCTAAGAGTGGTCCAATGAAATATTAGAGTGTGTGACTTTTTTTGCCCAGGCAGTGTATATTTCTTTGATATTTTTTGGGTTTTGTATAGAGTATGGAAGGCTTAGAATTCCGTCAGATTTTTATTGATGTCCATGTTTCCACTAGGGGGAAAAAACCTTCTCTTTTTGCTTTGGTGACCATTGTCATTAGGACTGAACATCCGAAATTTTGAATTATCACTGGAGCAGGCATAAGGGGAAAGGAGACTTGTTCTGGTGAGAACCAAGAGAGGATTTCCCGTTCCTTGGAAAGATGTTGTAAAAGAAAAAGGTTTGTCTTTTAATGCAAAGTGTGCTAGAAGTGGACGGAGGTATAAAGCAGCGAGTAGAGGGTTCAATGAAAATATTGATTGCTTTATGTGGTTCCTCTCACAGCTCATACACTATTATTACTTCTATTGTATAGTCTTCCTTTCATATTGTACTAGGGATGCACCGATACCAAGTACCGTACTCGGTACAAGTACAGATACTTTTCGTACTCCAATACTAGAGAAAAATTCAAAAGTTAGGAGGCAGCCGTCATTCACAAGGAGCACACTGCAGCGATGCCTGTTAACGTACAAGCGATCCGCCGGCTATAGAGCCGTTGGGTTAACTTGTATGAGATCCCGGTATGTGCGCCCCACCCTCCGCGGCTCCCCCCTCCCGCTGTCACGCTGGTCCCGGGCTCCGCTGTGCCGGGGACCAGCATGGTGCCTCTCGGACAGGGGATCAGATGGATTTCGGTACACGAACCCCCTCCGGTCCCCTCTCCGCTGTCAGAATGCGGAAGTGATGTATATTACATCGCTTCCGCATTCTTGTGTCACTCTCCAGCTTCAGATGCTGGAGAGAAGCTGATGAAGCAGATCGTCCGAAAACGACGATTGCGCCCATTACGCCACACATGTTACATATCGTCGCGAACGTCGCAGTGAGTACAATAATACTAGGGCCATCAATCACTGATGACACTAAACTGATAAGCGGTTGAAGCTTTTAAAGTGTTGCCTATGGTCAATTTTGGGTATGGTAGTTTTTTGCGATTTCGTGGGTGCGCGCAATTTTAAAGCTTGACATGTTTGGTGTAATAATCATTGTTTCCTAATATAATGTAAAATAAAACTTCAAAGTACCTCAGAGCTGAATACTGAAAAATAGCCTGGCCAGGAAGGGGGTGTAAACACCTGGTTAATGTATGATTTTGTTTTTATAAACATATATATAAGTGATGCACCGATACCATTTTTGTGAGTACAAGTACAGATACATGCCCATGTACTCACAGATACAAGTACTGATACATTTTTGTCTATTACCATGTGACAGTTTTGCTATAACAATAAAGACTAATGATTTCAGGACAGTGGTGGAGCTCCAGAACCAGGTCCCAGCTGCAACCGCTGAAACCCTGGTAGTTCTCATGAGAATTCCAAGTATCGGCACTGGTCTTTGAACTGGTATCGGTGCATCCCTATATTGTACCATTTTTTTTCTTCCAGGTGTAGACTACCAGCATAGTTCTGCAATGACAAATACTACTTTTCTCTCCACCAACTTTACAAATACGTCCTTGGACACAAGTGCTGCCATTGTACACATGACTTGCTTAATCATCATAGTAGTGAGTCATTGCACCTTCCTCTATTTCGTTATCATCATACTTCGCGTCTTCTTCACCTCCGCTAACATCAGGGAGACGGCTCGTTATGTCCTCTTCATCCACATGATTCTTAATGATACCCTGTATCTCATAATGGCCTTTGTCCTTTACGTAGCTTCCGTCTATTATGTTTACATCCCAGTCCCGTTCTGCTACATCATGTTGACAATAAGCACATCGACTTTCCGTGTTACTCCCTACAATCTCGCGGTCATGTCTCTGGAACGCTACGTGGCAGTGTGCTATCCGCTGAGTCACTCTCAGCTGTGCTCTCCAAGGAGGTCCACCATCACCCTTGCTTTAATTTGGACAGTGGCGTTATTATTTAACCTGGCGGACATTGTTGTCCTGGGCTCAAAGGTTGGGAAGAACTTCTTCTCTCTGTCTGTGATTTGCAGCCGGGCGTCAATGACGAGGACCACGGAACAAGGAACCATTACACTCTGTAGCCTCAGTATGAGCTTCTCCGCTGTGGGTCTCATTATCCTCTACACTTATATCCAGGTGGTGCTGGTTGCTCGAAAGATCGGTTCTGGCAAGTCATCGGCTTTTAAGGCTGGAAAGACGATCATGCTTCATGCATTCCAGTTGATGTTATGTATGATGTCCTTCACCTCTTATGTCATTGAAACCTACCTGAGACGCTATCAAGCCTTTATCGGTATTATTAATTATATGCTCTTCATGTGTCTGCCACGACTTCTAAGCCCATTAATCTATGGACTGAGGGATGATACTTTCCGCAAATATATGATAACGTTCCGATCTGCAGCACTCTAAATCCAAGGAGGGTTATAAATACACTAATATCTGTGATCATTTTTGTTTTATGAATAAAATCCTGAATGTATTAAAAGCCTTAAAGCGTTTAATAGAATATTGTCTTTCTTTTGCTAGATTGTGGCGCCATTAACAAAATATGCAGCCAGGTTACACCTGTTCTTCAGTCTCTCTAAAACTGAAAGTGCTGCCATTGTTCTTGTCAAGACAATCCTTCCCTCTGCCACTTAAAATATTACTCTAATTTGGCACAAGACATCTCTGAAAGTCCAAGTCCAGACAAATTTTTTTTTAATGTTGCCTTCACCTTGGGGACATCTCCAAAATATGCCCCTTCAGCACCAATGAAACCACAAATCTTCTCATCCACTCACTCGTTATCTTTCGTGTTGACTATTGCAACTCCCTCCTCATTGGCCTACCTCTACACAGGCTATCCCCCTTTTGTCGATCATAAATACTGCTGCTGGACTCATTCACATAACCAACCACTCAGTGTCTGCAACTTCTCCTTGCCAGTCCCTCCACTGGCATCCAATCACCCACCCCCCTCTGCCAATTCCTTCACTGGCTTCCAATCACCCACCCCCCTCTGCCAATCCCTTCACTGGCTTCCAATCGCCCAAAGGATAAAATTCTAAATGTTGACAACCACTTACAAAGCCATCCACAACTCTGCCCCCGGATATACAGTATCTCCAACTTTGCCCCAAAATATCACCCTAACCGTCCCCTCTGCTCCTTCCAAGACCTCCTGCTTTCTATCTTCCTCGTCAACTCCTCCCATGTTCGCCCCCAGGGCTTTTCTAGAGTCTCTCCGATCTTCTGGAACTCTGTACCCCAACCTTCCGGCCATCTCCTACTCTGACTGCCTTTAGGCGATCCCTAAAGACTCATCTCTTCAGGGAAGCCTATCCTACCTCAAACTAACCACTGAACTATCACTTTCTAAACAATTCATCCCCACGCAGCTACCTCCTCATGTATCACATGCTACTCCCTTTTAGATTGTAAGCTCTCACGGGCAGAGCCCTCCTTACCATCTTGTCTTGAATTGTATTGTAACTTTAATGTCTTCCTTATATTGTAAAGCGCTGCGCAAAGTGTTGGCGCTATATAAATCCTGTATAATAATAATAATATGTCATCCTGTGCCTCACCACAAAACGTCTTCCATCTTCTGAGTTGAGCATCACACTCAGCATCATACAACCCTGAAGACTGAGGAAAGACTGGGAGTGCAGAGTGCCATGGCCCCTGAGCATAGCACCCTGTGCTCACAGTGTCATGTTGCAGGGAGTGGCGCTGGTGTGATCATGTCAGTGCTGCTCTTTGCATCTTCCAAGACTAAAGAGGAAGAGGACCCAGAGGGTTACATGACTTTCCAAAAGCCATCAGAGAACATAGTAGCAAGGCCACTGGCAGGAAGGAAAGCATGGATCCCAAAGTTGCTCATTAAGTCTTGTCCACCTGCTGCACCACAGTCTAGTGAATGGGTTAGCTGGGGTCCGCACTTGAGTTAAGAAACCAAGGCATCCACTGCAAAATTAAAAGTCTTCCCAAATGGGGAAAAAGGAGGCATTTTAGGACAAAGAGTTGGCAGGTTATGGAGCCTGGAGATAGGCAATACTTTTAGTTTTAGATTGGAGTAGAGGACAGGTTTACTTGAAAGCAGATGTTAAGTGTATTGAGTTCCCTGTCCTCCTGGCCACTCCACTGGCTTAACATCAAATATTCCGTTTTTTTTATTATTTCAAATACATTTTTATTGAAGTATATACACCTCAAATATTCTTAAAATAATTCTAAAATAAGTGCTTAGTTATTTTGCAGAATCTGCGGCTCTTGGATCCCATGGCAGTGTACCAGGCACTAGACCTCTGCTCCAAGTGAGGCTAAGATATCATACTTTCTTCTTTGCTCCACATGGTCGCATGTTTGGCAGCCATAGGATTCCTGCAGTATTTATAATTTAAAGCCTTTGGAATAAGTAGGATGGACTGCTGAGTGTAGCTTCACCTGGAATGTGTCAGAGAGTTTATGCAGATTTATCCTATTTTAAATCTAACTTTGGAACTCCGTACCCCAACCTACCCGGGCCATCTCCTACTCTGACTGCCTTTATGCTATATATAGAATTTAGGGGTGATCCCTAAAGACTCATCTCTTCAGGGAAGCCTATCCCGCCTCAAACTAACCACTGAACTATCACTTTCTAAACAATTCATCCCCACACAGCTCCCTCCTCATGTATCACTTGCCCCTCCCTCCGCTGGTTTTCAATGATTTATTTAATGAATGGTTTTATACAATGATGTCCTTTACTGTCTTGTTCATGAGGAGATTTTTATACCAGGTCACATTGGTTCCAGTGAGTGTCATAGCTGAAGGTAGTATTATGATGTGTCACCTTATGATGAGGTCACTGTGCCGCTCTGATGAAGGGTCCCTGCATGGTCCCGAAACCTTAGCATATATGGCATGATGTGGGCGTTTCAATAAAGTAGAGAAAGAAGATTGAAGCTATATCCTGTGTGTGCTGGTGATTTACTATATACTTTGGAGTTCTGCATCCGTGAGATCACCACGAGCACCACCACTACTTCATGGTCACAAAGCTGTAAGGGGTGCAGGTGACCTGTGACATTATCACCTGCACTCCTCACAGCGATTGGACCTTGATTAAAGGAGAACTATGGGGTTAGGGCTTTTCCCCATAGTTCTCCTTAGGGTAACGGGAGGACACAAACTAGTGTCCTCCCGCCACCCTAAGCTCAGTATAGCTGAGTATAGCTCACTGTAGCTCGCGGTATACTGAGACGCCGCAGCTGAAGCGGATCCCTACAATTATGTCTGGATCCGCCCAGCTGCGTGAGTGACAGCTGGCTCTGCCTAACTAGAGGCAGAGCCAGCTGTATCCGCCCCCTCCACGTCCGTTCTGCCAGTCAGGAGAGGGGAATCCAGTCCCTCCCCTGTCACGGCTCTGTACCGTGACAGGATCGAGAAGTGAGCGAACGCCGGGATGTGTTCGCTCACTTCCCGATCTACTGAGCCGACCTGTGACAGTTTAGTTGTCACAGGTCGGCTAGAACTATAAGGTGAGTGAAAAGCAGTCACCTCATAGTTCTCCTTTAATGGTCGTGGTGCTCGTAGTGATTGATGGCGCCATGTTTTCCAAAATGGTAGAAGACGGAGATCACCAGCACTCAGTTAAAAGCATTCAATTATTTTGCTTATTTATTTAAGAAACGTGTCACAAGCATCAATTAGCCAACGTTTCGTGGCCACGCAGGGTCCTTTCCAAGGTGACATAGTGACAATTGCTCAATGAAGCTTCACATGTATATATACAAGAAAATACCAATATACACCCCAAGAACCACCCCATGATGTCATGATGACTTCAGAACCGGCCATAATTTTAAAAAAATAGCAGATTTCCACCAACAAGTGCAATAGCATATAATAATAGTGCATATGCTTCGGCTCGACTGAGTCGAAGTGACAACCGAAGCGGAGTGAACTGCCTGGCTGCAAATAACAGCTGGGCGTGACCAGCTGTGGTCTCACGGCTCCCTCCGCCCAGTTGTAATGACAGATCAGCGTCCCCAAATGATCTGGGGACACTGATCTGTCATTAAACAATAACAACAGGGCGGAGCCGGCCGTGATGTCCCGACCTGCTCCACCCAGTTGTTATTCATTGGCTGGGTCCTGCAAGAAGACTCTAGAAGGTGTCAGCCAATAGGTCGGAGGTAGCAGTCACTGCTAGCTCCAGCTCAATTGTTTTTTTTAAAATTCTTTTTCTCTTTAAAATATCTTTATTTTTTAATTTTACTATTTGTTTATATATATTTTAAATATTTTTTCAACCTTTTTTTTTTCCACTCTTCTCACTTATTTGCTATTCTGTCTCAGTACCATGGAGGTACCGAACAGAAAAGCAGAGCCGAATGCCGGTTATTCACTCACTGCTGCTATGGGGCCCGGGCACAGGGGGGCCCGGCCAGGACATTCCCCTGATGCCGTGCAGGCCACCTGGGTCGCACCTGCAGTCTTCCTCCCATAGCAGCTGAAGTGGGCGGAGGAAGCTGCAAGTGGCCGCCGAGTAGACTGGAGCTGTCACTACCATGTGCCCACTTCAGTGATCAAGAGTGGTGATCGCTCTTCTCAGCTCTCTCCGCTCAATGAGAAGAGTGATCGCCGATGCGGCTGACTTTTTTAAGGGGCCTCGCTCAGTCCCCCTTTGCCTACAATCCCCAGGACAGACCTCATTGGGCCCCTCAACTGCCTTGGGCCCCGGGGGGGCCGTCGCACCAGCTGCGCCAGTGGTAGGTCCGCCCCTGCTTGTGTCTCAGCTGCATTCCTGTTGCTCTGGTACCTCAGTGTTCCTGTGTTGGATTCTTGCCCCGCAGTCTACAGTCAGGTGGGCCATGCACCCAACTACTGCACAGAACCAGTACTGCCTGCATCACCGGCACTCATGCCTCTCTGTGCCCTCACACTCCCTGTCTCCACTTCCAGGGGTGTTGGTCGAGAGGTGTAAAATAAGCCCCCTCATCAACTCGGCCTTAACCATGTATGTGACAGGGGGGTCCTGCTCATGAGAGCTTTCAATTTAGAAATAGGAACAAATGATACAAAAGGTAAAACCTGTGCGAGGATGAGTTGATGGAGAAAGTCGGGTTTCAGTTGTTAGGTAGAGGTGGGATAGACTTTCTTGAAGAAACGAGTGTTCAGGGATCTCCTAATGATAGAGTAGGAGATAGGCAGACATATTGGGGTAGGGAGGTCCTGGAGAATGGAAGAGACTCTGGAGAACCCCTGGAGGTGAACATGGGAGGAGATAATGAGGGAGTTGGGGAGCAGCAGGTCTTGGGAGGACTGGAGAGGATAGTTTGGGTGATATTTTGAAAGGAGGTTGGTGGGGGATTGGCAGAGATGGGAGGGGGATGGAACCCAGTGGAGGGATTGGCAGAGAGGGGAAGGGGATGGAATCCAGTGAAGGGATTGGCAGAGAGGGGACGGGGATGGAATCCAGTGGTGGGATTGGCAGAGAGGGGAAGGGGATGGAATCCAGTGGTGGGATTGGCAGAGATAGGACAGGGATGGAAGCCAGTGGAGGGATTGGCAGAGAGGGGAAGGGGATGGAATCCAGTGGAGGGATTGGCAGAGATAGGACAGGGATGGAAGCCAGTGGAGGGATTGGCAGAGAGGGGAAGGGGATGGAATCCAGTGGAGGGATTGGCAGAGATAGGACAGGGATGGAAGCCAGTGGAGGGATTGGCAGAGAGGGGAAGGGGATGGAATACATTGGTGGGATCGGTAGGGAGGGGCAGGGGATGGAATCCAGTGGACGGATGGGTAGGGGGGGATGGTATCCAGTGGAGGGATCAGCAGAGAGCTCTGACACTAGAGAGGTAAAAGATCTGGTGATATAAAGTTGATTTTCTATAGAACAGAGAAGGATTTGGATCTCCAGAATAAAATGTCTGAAATGCTGACAATGGCCGTAGTTCCCCTCGAGGGGATTGTCTCCTCTCACAGATCACCTGGAATTACACTTCATCCCGTCATCTCTGTGTTTCTTGCTCTCTGACTCTTTCTTGGGCACTTCGGGGCCAATTAACTCTCCAGTGTCCCCGGGGCCACACATGCCATCTGGTTATATTCAGGAACCAGAAACGGATAAATACCAGAGTCAGAACTCTGACCTGGGCTCAGCTCCTCTGCTGGGATTCGCCATCTTTGCCGTCCAATTCTCCGCGATCTGGGCCGGTCCGGGCACTCTGTAAGTATAATCAGATCTGGTCATCTCAGGCAGCACCACACAGAGCAGAACAAATACCAGAGGAAGATTTTCAGACTCTCTCAGGGTTTTCTTTATAAGTTTTATATAAAACATGACATACCGTACGCTGCAGTCTGCCGGGAGCATTCACTCCGCAGTGTTCATTGTTCTGAGTCCCCCTTGTAGCCGTTTTATTACCTGTTCATCCTCCCGGCAGATCTCTTCATTTTCCACTTTCTTTACAGGGTGACAACACCCACTAATGACACTGTATCTAGGGAGCAGCGTTGTCACCCTAGGAGAGAAATATGTCTGCAGTCTCTGACCACCTCCTGTAGTATGTCTGCAGTCTCCTCCATCCCCTGTACCGTGTCTGCAGTCTCTGACCATCTCCTGTACCATGTCTGCAGTCTCTGACCATCTCCTGTACCATGTCTGCAGTCTCTGACCATCTCCTGTACCATGTCTGCAGTCTCTGACCATCTCCTCTACCATGTCTGCAGTCTCTGACCTTCTCATGTACCATGTCTGCAGTCTCTGACCATCTCCTGTACCATGTCTGCAGTCTCTGACCATCTCCTGTACCATGTCTGCAGTCTCTGACCATCTCCTGCATCAGAATTTCCAGGGCTCACTTCTGCTAGTCAGAACATAAGCAAATCATCATCTGATCCTGGAGGTGTCTTTGTTTATATTGCCCAGTCGTATCTTTCCGAAGCTGAGCACTCATACAGTTCTACAATACAGGACATATTCCTTACATGAAATATACAGTACAGGACGTACGGGACATATACAGTACAGGACATATGCAGTACAGGACATATACAGTACAGGACATATACAGTACAGGACATATACAGTACAGGACATATACAGTACAGGACATATGCAGCACAGGACATATACAGTACAGGACATATACAGTACAGGACATATGCAGCACAGGACATATACAGCACAGATGCAGCACAGGACATATACAGTACACAGTATAGTACAGGCTTTGGTGACAACCATTAAAGTGTATTTCCACTTTCACAGCCACATTGGGATATCATCTATTTTATATCTGTGACATCTTCCCATTCACAGAGCAGAAGCTAAAATAAATAACAATAAATCCTTCTTGCAGTTTGAATTGCTTGTACTTGGGTTGGGGTTTCTTGGCTTCTTAGAGGGTTAAACCTTCTACTTGCTTCTCCTTCTTTGTAATGCTAGGAGGGGTTGTGAGGTTGTTTTTTTTTAACCCCGTCTGTACTGTGTTGGCTATTTTCATTATAATTTGTCAAGTAGATTTGAGCACTGCCTGTCCTAACAAAGGGTTAAAGGATTACACCCCCTGGCTTCTGCCTTGCATGCTAATGAAGTCAATGAGAGAAACACAATCTTTAAATGTCATTCCTAAGCATTTCTATGAGGACAGATCACTGCGAAGGTGCCGAGACAAACCGGGAATCAGCCATTTTGCCTGCTGCAACAAAACACCTAAAAAGGTAAGAAACATGTTTTTTTAAAAACTCTTTTCTTGTTATGCTGTGTGAATGGGAACACACAACAAACATTAGAGAGGGGTGTTCTCAAATTTGACTGCGAAAGTGGAAATGCACTTTAAATTTTGTATTTCCCATCACATTCTGTCTCATGGACAATGGTTGCCAGGAAACAATTGAGAGGGTGAGTTTCCCAAATGGGGACAGTAATAAAAAACCTAAAACTGACATTAAAAACTACTCCCTAAAACAAGTGTCCACACCACCAAAAGTGTATGAAAAAAATGAAACGTAACCTTTTTATAAATGGTATGACATGATAACTTCTACTACACCCCATATACACTGAGTGGCCGGATTATTATATACACTGAGTGATATATACGCCGACGGCCTCAATTCGCACGTTCAGACCCAGATTTTCGGCTGACAGTCCGATCTTTAAACACTTTAACAACAGCGGCTCTTGAACATGTAACGAATTCTGCTGTTTTGCTGATACTCGCTCCATGGCTCCGAGCGCCAACAATCATCCCACGTTCAAAGGCTGTTACATCGCGTTGTTTCCCCGTATCTTCAGAAACAAATCACTTCTACTGTCGTGGTAAACAACCCGCTTCCCTATTTATAATGGTCCGGCCCTCTAGCAACTTCAGCACCAAATTATAGCTAATTTGCCTACAAACGTCAGGTGGTCATAATAGTCTGGCCACTCAGTGTATAACTTACAGACTAAAAAAACATTACAATATATACAACCAGCCCAATAGAAAGAAGAGTATTCATATACCAGTCTCTACAGTATATAATGGTGTCATCCATCAGGGAACTCAGATAGAGCCTTGGATGACTCCTCCCTTATATGAAACCATTTACATAATATGTATATTGTAGTTAAAAAAATACACACAATGTATATATACATATATACACACACTGATCAGCCATAGCAACTTGTCCACCTGCCTAATATTGAGCAGGTTCCCCTTTTCCTGACCCAATGAGACATGGACACCACTAGACCTCTGAAGGAATGCAGTGGTATCTGGTCAGTAGCAGATCCTTTAAGTCCTGTGAGTTGTGAGGTGATCGGCCTCCATGGATCGGACTTGTTTTTCCAACACATCCCACAGATTCCCGATTGGGTTGAGACCTGGAGAATTTGGAGGCCAAGCCAACACCTCAAAGTCAACGTTGTGTTCCACAAACCATTCTTGAACCATTGTTGCAGTGTGGCAGGGCGCATTATCCTGCTGAAAGAGGCCACTGCCATCAGGGAATACCATTTCTATGAAGAGGGGTACTTGGCTAGCATCAATGTTTAGGTCGGTGGTACATGTCAAAGTAACATCCACATGAATGGCAGGACCCAAGGTTTCCCAGTAGAACTTTGGCCAAAGCATCACACCGCCTCCACCGGCTTTTCTTCTTCCCATAGTGCATCTGTTTGCAGTGTGCCTGCCACCCCCTTTCTGACCAGAGAGTCCCAGGTTGCTAATGTGAGAAATGTGTAAAGGCCATACATATCTCCCTGCCCAGCTCTTAGCAACGTGGGACGCTCTGGCCGGCCAGGGTCCCACCGAGCTCATGGCAACCAGTGATGTTCCTGGTTGCCAGGAGCTTGGTGATGCTGGCAAGAACGTTCCAGGTTGCTAAGAACTAAGCGGGGGAAATGTGTAAAGGCTGTGCATCTCCCTGCCCAGCTCTTAGCAACTTGGGGCGCACTTGCCGGCATTACCAAACTCCTGGCAACCAGGGACATCACTGGTTGTCATGAGCTCGGTGGGACCCTGGCTGGCCAGAGCATCCCAGGTTCCTTAGAGCTGGGCGAGGAAATGTGTAAGGTCTCTGCATCTCCCCACCTAGCTCTTAGCAAGCTAGGACACTCTTGCCTGCTTCACTGAGCTCCTGCAATCCAGTGATGTCACTGGTTGTCAGGAGCTTGGTGGGACCCCGGCTGATTGTGCATCATCCAGCATTTCCCACTCCCCTGGCCGCCTCAGGCATCAAAAAGGCTACGGATACCCCTGATACTCTAAGTATCTTTGAATTTTTATTTGCAGACAGAAGACCAATGATGAACATCACCCTCCCAGACGGTAACATGACCCAGCTGTCTACATACAAAGAGAAGACTGTCGAAGCTGTGAGGACATCCCTGTTGATCGTGATGCTTCTTGGCTTCTGCTTCTTCCTGTACTTCATAAAAAGTTTGTTGAGCGTCTATTTCACCACCGAACACATCCGAGATAACTCCCGCTACATCCTCTTTGCCCACATGCTCATCACGGATACGGTGTATCTGTTTTTATGTTTCTTTCTGGCGGCCTGTTCACTCTACTTCGTGTATCTCCCATTTTCAGTCTGTTACACAACCGTAGCTGCAACTACGACTTCTTTCATTGTGACTCCATACAACCTGGCCGTTATGTCACTGGAACGCTACGTGGCCATCTGCTTCCCGCTGAGACACGCAGAAATTTGCAGCGTGCAGAATACCTGCATTGCCGTGGCAGTCATGTGGGTAGTGGGTTTGGTCTCTCCGACTGCCGAGCTCATAGTTTTGCTGCTTTTGGTTAAAAAGGACGTTTTCTCCCTGAAGGTCCAATGTAGTTCTATGGCAATAATGATAGTTCCACCACAAAATTCCTTAAGATTCCTCAGCATTGTACTCAGCCTCTCGGCGGTTGGGACGATCCATATGTTGACGTATATTAAGGTCGTCATCGCGGCCAAGAAAGTGAGCTCAGGTACTTCATCAGCCTCGAAAGCGGGACGCACTGTCATGCTCCACGCCTTCCAGCTACTATTGTGTATGACTTCTCTCTTCTCCTCGTTCATCGACATGACCTTCGCTGACAGCATCGTCTTCCTGCGCATGGCTTTCTTTTTTGTGTTCATGTTCCTGCCGCGGTTCCTCAGTCCTTTGATTTATGGGTTACGTGACGAGGTCTTCCGCAAGTATCTAAAAAAGTTACGCTCAAAATAATCCCTGACAAGTTAGAAATTAATAAAGTACTTATGCTACAAAAAAGGTTTCCAGTGGCTTTCAATCACTCCATGGGAACCCCAAAATCTAAAACGGTAATTCTACCATTCAGGGCCCATTCACACCACTGCACACGTTGATGAACTTACATTGCATTGCATAACAGTAAGGCAGACCTTGCATGTTGAATGGGCTCTCTGTGAGTCTCAATGTACGATAAAACATTCCCACACTAGTGTTGGCCAACAAAGCTTCCCATATCTTAGCATTCACATATGTATGTTGTGATGGGCTGGAGGGCAGGTGCTTTGTGCCTTACATTGAGTGCAAAATGGTTGGTAACACACCGCAATGCACATATACCGGAATTGTTGTGAGCTACACTACTATTGATCAGTCCTGTGCATAGAAGCTGCTAGGAGAAGAGCAGCAGCACGTGTCCACGTTGAACAATGAGAATCTTGGCGCCCCAGAAGAATGAAAGCTCAGAAGACATTCTCATTGCTCAGCACGGTCAGACGTTGACCAACCACATGATCACACCGACCCATCACCGCTCCCCATTGCAAACTTTGTGTTGCTATACAGCCTCCGGGGTCCTCTTAAGTTCCCAAACCATTTAACCGGTTGGCGTGGGTGGCAGACGAGGGTCATCATTAAGGATAATTGGGGCAGGGAACAGGGGAAAGGGGAAGGGGTGTGAGGAGGCTGTTGTGAGCTTTATTGCTATCACACAGGAGCTAACAAGCCGCTGTGTGATAGCATTCGGAGGTGACAGGTCCTCTTTATAGAACCTGTCACTTCCAATACAGGAGTTCTAGCACAGCACTGTGCTGGCTCTCCTGAGACAGCTGAGATGGGAGGGCTGTGATGGGCAAGTGCAGCTCTCCCGTCTCAGTGTTTACACGGAGCAGAGCAGAGAGGAGATCGGATGTTTTCCACTCTGCTCCCCGCTCTCCATCCTGAACTACATTAACTAAACGAGCACTGGCTTCCCCGCTCTAAATGCAGAATAAACTACCCGCCAGGCCTCGGTGGCCTTGTGGAAAATCCGGCCCTGCACACAAGTAAGCATTTCATTGTACTACTGCTTATAATTTGTTCATATGACAGAAGACAATAAACTTAGAAAATATGAGACTACAATTAAGCCGCACCGACAAACATTGTGCAGGTTGGCAACTGTCCACATTAGAAAGCTGGTCCAGAGCAAAGGTGTCCATCCAATGCATGTAAGTGCATGTAGGCAGAAGGTGACTGAAAGAGGCTGGAAGAGATCAGCAGCACTGAGATGGAAAAATGGTTAAAAAAAGGAAAAAAGTATTTTATGAAGAAAAAATTGTAATTGTTTTTGTAATTGTAAGGGGAAGAGGTTAAATTGCTATTGGCAGGGGAAAACCAAGCACGACACAGAGACACTCCAAAAACATTTGTCCGGCACTTTATTTAGCAAGGAAGCAAACAACCACAGTTCAATGCAGAAGGGATTTGTAGAGCAAGTCCATAGCATAAAACAAACAGGACCTCTGCACATCTGAACCACTATTTAAACTCAGTAGAAAAGCTACTGTTTTATGACTCTGTCTAAATTCTTAGATAGCACTAAAATATTTGTATTAGGCAGTAAATGTATTCCTTCTATATTAATGTTTCAGTAGTGTATGTTCTAAACCAGTGGTTCTCAACCTGTGTAAGCTCAGGGCCCACATTTGTTCTCGGTCATTAAGTCGCGACCCAAGTCGCACTGCAATGGAACGCACAGCATTGCGGTACCGGTACCACGCTTTCTGGTTGCTTTGAGGCTTGACAAAGAGGCTGTGCCTCGAAACGCGTAGCCGCTATTGCTGTGAGAGCCTTCACCCCTCCACCACCTCGCACTTTCCTCCCTGCCTAGGACGAGTCATACTGCTGAGACACCAGCCGGACGATACCTGCGGCACACACTGTGCCTAGTACTTTACAGCCGTTCGCGGCTCCTCTCTGGCCATCCGAGTACGCGGGGTGCTAAACTTCTTCACAATGCCCCCAGACCTGTCACTATCACCCTGGTAGCCATCCATCCTTGGATCTAGGCTCCTCCCCTAGGCATCAGAGACATAGATGCCAGGACTTCTGCTGACACACCAGCCGTCTCCCAACTGTAAGTTCCATTTCTTTACACACTACCAGTCATTAGTTTTTAGGGTAGTAGCGCTCCTACAGTTTGGTTGTTTTACGCTTTCTGGTGCAGGTGATCGAACTGTCGGTGGGGGGTGCGTTCGGGGGCCATTCAAATGAATGGCAATGCAACGTACCTCCCATACCAGAAAGCACAGTAGATGCGATTGCATCCATATGTGCATTGCTTGTACAGCTCCCATGGGCGCCCGTAGAGGTGCCGGGAGCCAGAATGTGATGTCAATCCGGTCCAGGCACCCTTACAGGGCGTGCAAGGGAGCTGTAAGCAATGCACGTATGGATGGATGGAGCTCCCTCGCGGCCGTAGCCTCATTTCAAGTCGACACTCGGCGAGTCGGCACCGGGCACCATATTTTGAATGGCTGCTCGTTGCGAGAACAGACAGTACTGTGCTAGGGGAAGACTGAGAAGCCTCTCACCTAGAAAAGTGGAGGGCTTGAGGCCACCCACTAGACACAGGGTTGCGACCCACTTTTGGGTCACGGCCCTCCAGTTGAGAACCTAGGTTCTAAACAATCTTTTTGCAAAAAGTAAGGTGGTTGACACTGCACTGAGCAAGATTTAACCTAATGCTTGACTGAGGTCAGCTGTGCACTGCAGTGCTGAATATCCACCAGAATTTTGCATGGGTGCACATCTAGATGAGGTCCGGGTTTGCTGCTACCCCCGGTATTCACGAATTAGAAATAACCAGAAACCACCAAAAATAAGGGACAACCCATAATGCAGTACATAGCCTTCGACTCTGGTCAGCTGAGACAAGAGCCAACATTTAGAAATAATGGATAACTCCAATAATTCCCCCTCATTACAAAAGGATGGACTCACAGCATTCTGTATATCCTCAGTGTATTCTGTTGTTAGAGGGAGTTAACAATTCTGTATAGTGAGATATACTCTGCTATCCTTTGCTATCCTGTGCTTTTAAATTTGCCATAGGTACATGTTCCCATGGCAGTGCCAGTCCTTCCATGCCTTTTAAGAACAGTTTACTTATTAGCTCTACAAATGGTCATAATTAAAAGATTATCCCACCAGTTACCCTTACCCCATAGACTGCAATAGGCTCAATAGGGTTCACTGCAAAGTTCACAAACTTCGAGCATGACGAGCTAGTCGTGAGAAGAGTGCGGGCAATTAGTCACATCATCTTAGTCATTTACTGTAAAAGTGTAAGTGATACTGCAAAAAATTAGTTCCTCAATTGTGGTGAACACCGCCCCCCCTCCCCAGATGTCAATTCAGCTTTTCACAGAATATGCACTGAGTGAAGAGCATCATTAAGTACAATGCGTCAAACCATCTGTCTGTAAACTCCATTGGGAAGGTGAGCAAGATTGATGTCAACACATATCCCATCTCCGCTTTACAGGCCACCAGAGAATTAGTTATTTTACTGGATATAAATATCTAGACAAGGCTTAATAAGGTAAAAACTCGGAGAGGTTAAGAACAAGAGAAACACAAGCACTTATATAAATACAAATCACGCAGGTATATATATATATATATATATGAATATATATACAGGTCACATCACAGAAGACAAGTAACTTATGTTCCTAGCAGAGAACTGCTGCTGCTGCTGCACTGGAAAGACAACCACTAAAGTGAGTAGACACCACTAAATACTTAAAAACATGTCAACTGTATAAGTCTACATTGTATAACCTTATAACAAATACATTTGGCTGTGATGTTTGTGGCATTTAATGTCTAATTTTTTATTATATTCTAATATTTAAATACCCTGGTAAATAGGTTGGGTAGAACTAATAAACCCATAAAGAGTCACAAGGCCGGAGGTGGTCCAGAGGAACATCTAAACCAGGTTGAGGGTTCAACATGGTCTATCAGCCAGATACATTCACAGACCTTTCAACATGACCCCCTCCTGTAGGTCCAAAATTCTGACTATACTCATCTGTTATTTAAAGTCTATCTAAAGACTAGATAGGGGTTAAATCCCCTGATGTTATTTTAGAGCTGTCGTTGTCTCCATTAGGGCGATCCACCTTTCTCCGTTTGTCTTGCAGACTATATTCACCAGGACCGAAAGTGAGGGAACATTATTATTATTATAGAGGATTTATATAGCGCCAACAGTTTGCGCAGCGCTTTACAATATAAGGAAGACATTACAATCACAATACAATTCCAGACAAGATGGTAAGGAGGGCCCTGTCCCTAAGGGCTTACAATCTACAATCTAACATCCACAATTTTTACTTGCCACAAGACTAGTAATTGGCGGGAAGACTACCATTAGGGACAGTTGTTTTGCTGATAGCAGTCCAAGAGGGGATCTCCTTCACTTTGGAGAGACTTCCCATGAATTCCTGTTGTATCCACTGCACTTGAACTGGGAAGGAAGATCTCCTGAATGGGACACAGATGGCAAAAAAAACCTGACTAGGTTTTAACCATTCCCTTTTGTTTTGTCCAAGATGAAAAAAAATGTTTTAGCTTGAGATATTCTTTAAGAAAACTGTATAGAGTGAAACACGATGACAAACAAATAATACAAACACTTTAATAATTTGTATTTTTCTTATGAGTCAGTAGGTGGAGCTCTCCGCACCTTTCCAATTGTTTACAAGCTCTCCTTTTGACTCATTTAAGGAAAAAACTTGTTTTTTTTTATAGACCTCATTAGCACAGGCTGAAATTTACATACACAGGTGTATGAATGCAATGGCTCATCATTACATATCAAACACTGCATCTGAGATTTCAGTTTGACAATGCATACCTCCTGACAGGTAGCTACTGCTGTGTTGTCTATTTATATAACCCATGGTGTTCTGGGAATCCTTTGTCATTTATTAGACATTTTAGTCTAAAACATAAATGGTATACATATAAAAAATATATAAAACCTAAGTATAAATACATATTAGAGATGCACCGATACCGGTTTTTCGGTATCGAGTACCTATATTTTTTTCCCAGTACTTGCCCATACCGAATACCGATACCGGAAGTCCCATTAAGTAAGCCAAGCGGCATGTAATGACTCGCCACCTGGCTTCCTGATAACCCGGGAAGCCGGGCAGCGTGTAAAGACTCGCCACCTGGCTTCCCAATTAGCAGGGAAGCCTTCTCGAGTACCTATATTTTTTTTCCAGTAATCGTCCATACCGAATACCGATACCAGAAGTCCCATTAAGTAAGCCAAGTGGCGTGTAAAGACTCGCCACCCGGCTTCCCGATCAGCAGGGAAGCCTTCTCCATGCTTCTCGTCACTAGGTGATAAGAAAGCATGGAGCTGGCTTTCTGGCCAAGCAGGAAGCCGGGCTCCGTGTAATGATGCGGCGCCCGGCACATTCACATTCATACATACTGGGACAATTTAAGACAGGAGCCAATTAGCCTTCCAGCATGTCTTTGGAGTGTGGGAGGAAACCGGAGCACCTGGAGGAAACACATGGAAGCACAGGGAGAACATGCAAACTCCTTGGATAGTGACCTGGTCGGGATTCGAACGGACACAGAGAGGCCCCACTAACAGCAAAGCTGACATTTGTTAAACATAGTTTTATGACTTTCCTAAATAAAAAAAAATAGCCATTCTGTATAATACTAGAACATGAGTCATTACCACCAATGCATTATCCAGATTGCAAAGAGAGCACTCTGCCAGCCTGACAATACTTGATTGCCAACCTAGGACCTGATCATAGTTGTTGGCCTTTGTCACACTGCCAGCGCCATTCTGGAAATGTATCTATGTTATGCTAAGACTGTGACAACCACTTGACCATTCCAAATTGTTTACTGCTGGAACAAAACCGAGCTTTGTTATTTTTTTGGTACAGTCCCACTCTGTACACACACCCAACAAAAAGTAGTACACCAAGCATCTATTTTACGCACATGCATACACACCACTTCCAAAGCACCAAACCTCTGTGTCAAAATTAAAACACTTAACCAAAGGAAATACAATACCCTATGTAATATTTATAATGAATTTTAACCTTTCAGTATGTGTTATTTGCTATTTGTTTCTTTGGGCAATTGCAGTGCAAAAAAAATGAAAGGGAATCTGTAAATGGGCAACAATTAGTTTTATGTAATACAGGCAGTCCCCGGGTTACGAAGAAGATAGGCACTGTAGGTTTGTTCTTAAGTTGAATTTGTATGCAAGTTGGAACAGGTACATTTTTTAACTCCAGCCAAAAAAGTGTTTTTTTGTATTGGATAGCATAGGGAAGGGTTTACCCCCTGTAAAGTTTGTTTTGCTGTCTATGCCCCTGTTCAGAAGATTTCACCTCACTTTCTGTCCCTGTGACAATTGGATTTTGAAAATGTTGTGTTGTCGTTGAAACAAGGATTGGTGATAAAGCTTCAGTGGAGACACCTTTTACCCATGATCACAGGAGTGCATTTTCCTTCCTTGTTGTCTCAAGGACAGGAAGTGAGATTAAATCTTTCTAATGAGGATACAGACAGCAGTTAAAACCTCACAATGACTCGGAAGAAGAGGCGGGCTCCCCTCGTCTGTAGGTCTAACAAGAGCCAACTTCCTGTAATGTACGTACAGTACTACGAACCAGACCCAATAAGGCAGACACCCCCCGTCTGCACATCTAACAAGAGCCAACTTCCTGTAATGTATGTACAGTACTACGAACCAGACCCAAAAAGACGGGCACTCCTCATCGGCACGAACACGGTAGCATTATAACTACCCCTGCTGTACAGTAATGGCCTGCGTTTGTAAGTAGGACTCGTATGTAAGTCGGATGTATGTAACTCTGGGACTGCCTGTAAATATAATAAATATAACTGCATGCAAGGTCAAAAAAATACAATTGTTTGTTGAAATTAACCTTTTTAATCTTTTTAAGCCCGAAAATTTCCAAATAAACAAAGACAAACAAGTCAAAGAGTTCTACAGCCACGGAGACATGGTCAACCTCTCAACCGTTTACAGTAACGTAACTCAAGGACCCGTTCTTGATAATATGACAGAAATAATAAGGGTGACCATCTTGATCCTGATCGTGATGTCTTTCACAATTTTCTACCACTGGCTGGCCATTTTGCTCCATATCTACTTCACCACACCGCGCCTACGAGAAATGGCACGTTATGTGCTTTTTGTTCACATGCTTGTCACCGATATGTTGTATCTGCTGATTTCATTTGTTTTGTTCATTTCTTCTGTTTATCTTTTCTACATGCCGGTACCAGTGTGCTACGCCTTAAGCACCTTTGCAGCTTCCTCCTTTCGGGTCACACCTTACAACCTGGCCATTATGTCAATAGAGCGTTATATAGCAATCTGTTCCCCGTTAAGACATGGTGAAACTTGCAATGTCCACTGGTGTAATTCTATGATTGTTCTCATGTGGGCGTTGGGGTTAGTCCCCATTGCCATTGACTTTATTGCTATGAATTTCTCTGTTACCCGAGACTTTTACTCCCTCCATATGATGTGCAACTGGCTCTATTTTTCAAAGAACCAGGTACAAAGCACTGTAAGATCTCTGGTCCTCATTCTCAGCTTCTCCATGGTGGGACTCATTATCTTGTACACCTATGTCAAGGTCATGGTGGCTGCTAAAAAAATAAGTTCCGGCAAGTCTTCTGCCTTCAACGCCGGGAAAACGGTCCTGCTCCACGCATTTCAGCTTTTGTTATGCATGATCTCCTTTTTCACTTCCTTCATAGACATGTACATGAGATACAACTACGCCTTTGTTCCATCAGTCAACTTCTTCTTCTTCATGTGTCTTCCAAGGTTCATCAGCCCTCTCATTTATGGGATAAGAGATAATGTTTTCCGTAAAGCCACACAAAACTTTTGGACCCATATTTGTTTGAAGAGATCTTTAAAGTGATTAAAACGGAACTCCATGCAGATATAAAACACTACATTTTAATGCATAATTCACTTTTAAAAAACCCAACAAAACCTATTAATAGGACGATATGTGTGTGTGTGTGTATTTAGCTGGCTGGAGTTCAGTTTTAAGGCCAGCCATATGGTGAAAATGGATCATTCTCATTTACTTTACATGATCTATTCTGCAAAAAACTGTATTTTTATTTAACAATTTAACAATACAATTCCCAATCTCTGTATCATGTTATAGAATAACATTGTAACATGTTTAGCACTGACCAAAGCAGGTAAAAAGGAAACTTTTAGTCAACCTAAGCACCAAAATTTGACATCAGGACATAAAGAAGGCACCAATGGATCCAACAGATGCACCTGTGTGTTTCCACCTTCTAGAATTATCATTGGTATTTATATACGTAGCACTGACAATTTTACATAATGCACATTAGTCCCTGCCCTCAAGGAGCTTAAAATCTAAGGCCTTATTAACACTAGAAACGGCCGGCACATACAGCTCCATGCTGCGTGCACGGCCGTATCGGGCAGCTCCCGGGAAGGACAGGTGCTGCGTGTGATTAGTATTCAGCCCCTGTCCTTCTCTATGAGACTACGCGGCCCCTACGCTCTACTACTCCCCCCTGCGCTCACCTTAAGTGCAGGTCCGTGTGGGTGCATGTTTCCTGGCTCGTATGGCCGCGTAGTAGAGAAGGACAGGGACTGAGTACTAATCACACGCAGCACCTGTCCTTCCTGGGGGATGCCCAATACGGCCGTGCACGCAGCACCGAGCTGTACGTGCCGGCCGTTTCTAGTGTGAATGGGGCCTAAGGTCCCTATCTCACATGCAAACATATGAGGGGCCAATTTAAAACATATGAGGGGCCAATTTAAAAATAAACAATAATAAGATATAAAAATTTTAAAAAGTAAAAAAAATAAAAAAGTGATGAAAAAGTTAAAAAAAATAAAGAAACAATAAAAAAAAAAAAAAACTAACCCTGCCGCCCTGCCATCTGGTTGCCATTCTTCATTTTACCCGCTCTGCCCTATCCCTCCTCAACTGGCATTCCCCTTTGTTTGACTGGCACTTTAAGTTCAGAGATCATCAGAAGTTTCTTGTCATCGTCACTTTCACGTTGGTATTTCCATTCTAAAAAGGAAGAGGTATTGGGAGAGCAAGTCATGGCACTAACCTGGGTTTTATGAACATTAAAACACTGGGACAATCCCTTTAAATTCAGGAAGGTTGGGGAAGAGAGCTTTTTCTGTGGGACAGATGTGTTCCTCTGGGATGAGTATTGGATTATTTCCTGTGGTTGCTGTTTTTCAAAAACTACATTTGAGTTGCATAAGCAGTTAAGAAATTAGGTTGGGGAAAAAAACACACTTACCCTCATCTTACCCTGGCATAAGAAATGGTAAAGACAAACTTTTATCAAAATAATACAAAGTAACGTTTTGTTTTGCATCAGATCAGCTTGATGTTTATTGCAATTTCATTATGTAACATCTTAAGCTGTTAAAATCATCATGTACCAAAACACGAGCAATAAATATATACGTATATACTGTATATAATATGTTGTTGTTGTCCATTTGTTAAGCCAACTCCTGGTTCTGTCCTCCGCCTCCCAGTCACCTAGGCTCCACTCCTGGAGTCCTCCTTAGTTGTTTTTCTGCTATATTTACCATACTTACCAGATGTCTCCAGGCCAGTCATGTGACTCGTTGGGTCCTCTTCTTCTTGGCCTCTGCTCCACTGCTGGTTGGTCCTGAATGAAGGAGGCAGTGGTGCTAATGTGATGACATCAGCACTCCTCTCTGCATCATTACATTGTAAGTGCATATCATGTTGGTGAGGTCCCCTTAGAGCAGGGGTGCCCATAATTTTTCATCTGGAGATCTACTTTTCAAATGACGAGCTCAATGAGATCTACCAATGAAAATACACCTGCATTCAGGGGCGGGAGGGGGCATGGCTGTGCATTGAAGTCAATGGCACTGCAGCCACACCCCTCACCCGCAGTGTGATCGCCTGCACCCGGAACGCAGGCACATTGGTGCCTGCGTTCCGGTCCAGTGCGATCTGCAAAAATACTGCAAGCACTATTTTTGCAGATCGCACTGGACCGGAATGCAGGCACTAATGTGCTTGCGTTCTGGGTGCGGGCGATCGCACTGTGGGCGGGGGCATGGCTGCTGTGCCATTGACTTCAATACAACCCCAGGCCCCCTCCCGCCCCTGAACGCTGGGAGTCAGTCAGCTTGCATTCCAGTGCGCTCTAGAGGCGCCGGTGTCCTGTCCTCCCGCGGTGCTCGTGTGGGCGAATATGGCCGACGTTGCACACGGGGAGAGGTGTCCTGCCCCTTTCCGTCTACGGTGTCTAACACATTCAGCCGGCAGCCACACACGCACCGCGGGAGCATAGCCGTAGCTAGCTCCTTTTGCGCCTGAGACAAGAAAAATAAACTGTGTCCCCCCAACAGGCGTGTGACATCACCCAGCGCCCTGCCTCCAGGATTTTAATTTTTTACTATTTTTTAATTATTTTTTATTTCATTTTCATTTTTTTTAAATTTAAAACATAAAACAGCCCCCTGATATTTCCCTTTTAAAATAGAAAAATAAATTGAGGACACAAAGTCCTCAATCTCTTTTTCTGCAGCCTCTGTTCTAAAAAAATGGAAAGTACAAAGGCTTCCCATTCATTCAGAAAATATTTACTATCATCCAGTTTCTGAATGGGGAGGAGCCTCTGTATAGAGTGCTACTCCCCATTGAGAATGAAAAATGAATGAACAGGAGGTGATGAACAGGAACAAATAGAAATTAAAGTTTCGCAAAGCATTATATTTGGGCTCGCCCTTGGGATAAGCTTTACATTTTGGGGGTTGATCTTCGGTATCTGTAGTCCTCAAGCCAAAACGTTTGGGTGCTCGGCCAGGGATCTGTAGTTCCAAAGCAAAACAGTAGGCAGAGGGAAGGAGGAGATGTGTGGCCCGGACCAGTGCTGAAAAAGACAGCCCCCAGCAGGCAGCCCTGAGGTCCCCAGCAAGCGCAGGACCTCTCGGAAGTCTCTCCTGTTTAAAAATGTAAAGCGCCAGTATCTTAGTATCTTAGTGTTGGGGCATTTTCACGCGTACCAGTACTCGTGAAAATGCCCAGTATCGGCACCGATACCGATACTGTTATCGGTATCGGTACATCCCTAATTGTGACACATCTTTTTATGTCTTTCAGTCTAAACAGAGAGCAGGTAGCTATATAATGCCCACCATATGCCACTGACTGTGGGCCCGGCTCTGGTTGATGTCTAAATTCAGAAGCATCTCTACTTAGGGCCACCAGCACATCCAATTAGTACTATTAGATGCCTACTGTCTCCCTGCCTAGACATCCCCTGGGCAGTTCCCCTCATTTAAAGAGGAACTCCGGGAAAAACTACTCTTAACTCTTGCACTCCACTATCAGACACATGTGAGAGAGGTGTTTCCCCTAGGATTAGATGGCATGAATAGGATATATATATATACAGTATATACAGTTCAGTGGAAGGCATTGCTTGTCTTTCTAAGGCCCCATTCACACCAGATGCATTGGCGTGCATTTTTGGAAGCATGCCAATGCAATGGCAAAATTCAATGGATGTGAACTGGGGCAGCTCACATCATTGCGTTGTGTTAAAGTGGACCTTTACACTTAAAAATCAAATTCTACCAATGCATCCCTCTCTGTATGATGATTAATAATAACATAGACATTTTAGATGTAAAATGCTGTGATTATGAAATACTTACACTTGCAGAGCATTCACTTCCTGCTTTGAAAGTGCAAATTTCTTCCATTTGCCAACGCAATGCACACTGGATCCCTTGTCATCAGCAGAGCATTGCTGGGAAATCTCATCTTTAATCTCATGAGATCTCAGTGAAAGGCATTGTCCTCCCCTTAGATGATGTGCATGGTCACATGTCCTAGTCACATGTCTAGTCACATGTGCCAGAAATCAAGGAAGTAATAGGAGAGCTAGTAATCTGCCCTTAGTAAACATGGCCACTGTCAGACGATTGGGGAAGAAAATAGAAATAAGTTATGCAAAGAATACAAAGTCGGCAATTATCTAGAAGTATCTGTTTGTAGATTGTCATCAGTAAACATTTCTAAAGGTGTGTGTGTTGTTATTTTAAAGATCGGGGTGAAGGTCCACTTTAAGGTGCCCTGAAAAAAGTAGAGCATTCTCCCCCCAAAAAAGGGGGGAAGTTTGGCTCCTCTAGTGTGCCATTTACTATTGCCAACCATAGAGAACAGGCAATAGAGTGGCATTTCAACACCATGACTGGATGTTGATAGAATCATCACCCATGTGCAAAACCACCCAGAGCTTTATAGCACACAGCATAGACTCTACATGGACAACCATAAGTAGGCCAGCCAATAATTGCATCACCAAAAAAGTGCATGCTTAATTATTCAAAGTAATGTTATGCTCTTACACCCAAATAAAATAAAAAAAATATGTTGGCCCATGATATCTACAGCACCGCCACCACAAGCACATCTGTCTCTCATCAGGTCCCACCACCCTACTGCCATCCCTATCCACTGCCACCCCTCAATCATTTTCTCCCATGCCAACCACAAGCCGGGGCACCGCCACCACAACCACATCTGTCTCTCATCAGGTCCCACCACCCTACTGCCAACCCTATCCACTGCCACCCCTCAATCCTTTTCTCCCATGCCAAGCACAAGCCGGGGCACCGCCACCACAAGCACATCTCTCTCTCTTCAGGTCCCACCACCCTACTGCCAACCCTATCTACTGCCACCCCTCAATCCTTTTCTCACATGCCAAGCACAAGCCGGGGCACCGCCACCACAAGCACATCTCTCTCTCATCAGGTCCCACCACCCTACTGCCAAACATATCCACTGCCACCCCTTAATCCTTTTCTCCCATGCCAAGCACAAGCAGAACCTGGCCTGGGGCGGCAGGGAGAGTAAATCCGTCCCTGAGTGCAGTGCAAGAGGCTGTGTAAACTAATATTCTTTGATGTAATACATAGCACTTCAACCCCCAGTATCCACCAGAAAGTTGTCAGGGAGCTTTTGCTCAGCAGACTCAGGCTAATAGGTAATCAAGGGGGGGGGGGGGGGAGAAAA
>NW_017307648.1:385431-388731 GCF_000935625.1 Nanorana parkeri
CCTGGCTGTCTCTCCTTGCTCTCTCCCTTGGTTGTCTCTCCTCGCTCTCTCTCCCCTGGCTGTCTCTCCCCGCTCTCTCTCCTGGCTCACCTTGCTGTATTCTGCATCAGGCTGTGTAAACTAATATTCTTTCATGTAATACATAGCACTTCAACCCACCAGAATCCACCAGAAAGGTGTCGGGGAGCTTGGCTCAGCAGACTCAGGCTAATAGGTGCACAGCTAAATAAATATACCAAAATGGAATAAAGGGGCCGCCATTCACACCCTTCGTGATCTACCAGCATCATCATTTGAGAGCTACTGGTAGATCACCAATGGGCACCCCTGATCTAGAGGATCACTCCAAGCTCACTCCTGTGATTGAGTATAACTTCAATCCAGAATAGCTAATTAAACATAGGTTTGTAATCCATCACGGGAGTGAGCTTGGAGCAGTGACTACTTTACAACACACACAGGGACCATGGGGAAAAAAAGTAGCCAGCCTCCAGAAGGAAGGACAGTGTCAGCACCAATTCAGAGATGATTTGAGGATCTACAGCCGAGTGATACACAAATAAGATACATTGTTGTTAATAGTTCAGGTACCTGAATGTATTTTTAAGATGTAACCCCTGGCGTTCAGCTCGGTTCTTCTCGGTGACTGCTCCGCCTGAGACATGCCTGTAGCTTCAGAGTCTTGCATTATCCTTCAAGCTTTTCATAAATTGGCTCAGTGATTATCAACCCCTCTACCGGAAATCTATGGGGAAAAAAACGAGTTTCCAGTGAAAGTATATCCTGACGGAGATTAGCCAAGTCGAGACAAAGTCATCTTTTGAACTCTGCACCAACATCTACGGAGGCTTTCCATTTAAAGGACGACTACTTCAGTTTCTCTATATGATTAAGCGCTGCCAAACTCAAGGAGATACATATATGAGAAATCCAACACAGCTATTTAGTTAAGGCTATGATTTATAACATCTATCCTACTAGCCGAGGTAACAACTGCACCTCCTGATACCTGTGTTTCCTCTCAGTCTACTATAATAACAGGAACCTACCATCTACTCTCCAAAGGTGACTTTTGAAACAAAAGAGCATCGGACCGTGAGTTATACTCTTTTCATATATCTTTATTGATTGCTGTTTCATCGCAAAGGTCTCCGTATTTGTTGTGCTTATACCAGAGTATACGCCTCTCCTTTGGCTACAATCTTGATATTGCTGTTCCCTCGTTTTTCAATCAAGGGCAATCTCCTCATCCATCTGGAAATCCTTCGAACATCTGAACCTTGTTCACTGACAGTTTTTCTCTTTTTTACGTATTAATATATCAGACTTTTATACGGCATGTCTCTTAATTGTTAAGGATTTTTCTATATACCCACTATTCTACTATAGGCGGGATGCAGTCATTCACTTGTTTATATGTATTTAATTGTCTGTTTGTATGTATAGTCAAATATAGGGATTTTAGTAGACATGTGCACTGCCAAAAAATTCGTTTAGTTTCGTTTCGTTTTAAATTCGGATTTGTGTTATTTCGTTTTTCGGGATTCGGGTGTGAAAGTCAATTCGGATTCGGAATTCGGATTCGGACGAAATTTGGTAGCGTTAGGTCGAACGTTCGTTTCGTTTTCTGTTCGTTTCTTATTCGTTTCTTATTCGTTTCGTTCGTCGTGACATTCGAGGGGGAAAAATATTTTTCTCCTTCTCTATTGTCACTTTGCTCCAACGAACGAAACGAATAAGAAACGAATAAGAAACGAATAAGAACAGAATACGAAACAAATGTTCGAACTACCGCTACCGAATTTCGGAAATGGAAATTCGGATTCGTTTGCATTCGTTATGTCTGTAATTCGGAATTCGGATTTTCCGAAAATTCGTCCGAATTTCGATTCGGAACGAAACAAATCGCACATGTCTAGATTTTAGCTTCATTTAGATTAAATAAACTTATGTGTATTATCTAGTATATTATCGTGATTTTGATTTTGTGAGGAATGGTGGGATCCCCTATTCGGGGAACATTTCTTGTCTATAACTGATACACACATAAGATACATTTTTGTTAATAGTTAAGGAACCTAAATGTATTTTTAATTTGTAACTCCTGAGTTTAGTGTCACCTTATTGTACATCTCTGTAATAGTGAATTATTGATACCAACTATGTTATTGTGTAAGTCCGTAGTTATGGACTTGTTACTCATTGACTTACGTTGTATTGATGGAATTGTTGAATTTGAAAAGAAAATAATTAAATAAATTGGATCAGACACATAAATTCCAGCTTGTGAACCTCTCGGGGCCCACTTAGCACCTCGCCGCTGCAATACCAGCTGCACACAAGTTTAACTTCATAATTATAGTAAGAAAAAAAAAACTCCTTACACAGCGTGTAATACACAGAGGTCAGTTACCATAAAACCCTGTGGGGTGCTGGAAAGATATAAATACTTATTCCTCTAATATTGAACGGCATATGTGAAGACTTGAGCTGTTCTTACATGCGTCACTTTCTAAACTCCAATGTTACACAAACCTTAGTAAGTGTCCTTTCCATTGGACTTAATTACACGGTCTGTATATAATTGAAATTGAATGGTCACTCCAGGTGCGGCCGCCCCAGGGCCCAGGATTAGGGGGGGTCCACTGACGGGGGCGGACTGGGCTGGAGGGCAGGGTCACTCTGATGCCAGCGCTGCGGTGGCATACGGCAGACCGGGTAGCACAGAGGTTCCAGGGCTGTCAGTCTGACCTCGGCTTTTCTCCTGATGCGGGCACTGTGTGTCACATGCCCTGCCCCCTTCAGACAGTGTGGCCGGGATGGTGTTGGGCTGTGGCAGCATGACAGTGTTTATGGTGAGTAACTGAGTCTGTGGGGGGGTGAGGATGGGAGGGCGGGTACCCAGAACTGCACAAAGTGTGCTGTAATTTCATTTAATTAGAAATGGAATTATGATAGGGAACATTACATGTTCCCTCCTATTATCTAATTCTCTATCCCAGTATTGGATGAAATATTGCAGTCCTGAGTCAAGTGTGTTACTAAGTCCTGAGTCCAGTGGGTTACTAAGCCCTGAGTCCAGTGGGTTACTAAGTCCTGAGTCCAGTGGGTTACTAAGTCCTGAGTCCAGTGGGTTACTAAGTCCTGAGTCCAGTGCGTTACTAAGTCCTGAGTCCAGTGTGTTACTAAGTCCTGAGTCCAGTGGGTTACTAAGTCCTGAGTCCAGTGCGTTACTAAGTCCTGAGTCCAGTGTGTTACTAAGTCCTGAGTCCAGTGGGTTACTAAGTCCTGAGTCCAGTG
>NW_017307648.1:391592-406747 GCF_000935625.1 Nanorana parkeri
TGTGTGCACAGCTAAATAAATATACCAAAATGAAATAAAGGGGCCGCCATTCACACCCTTCGTGATCTACCAGCATCATCATTTGAGAGCTACTGGTAGATCACCAATGGGCACCCCTGATCTAGAGGATCACTCCAAGCTCACTCCTGTGATTGAGTATAACTTCAATCCAGAATAGCTAATTAAACATAGGTTTGTAATCCATCACGGGAGTGAGCTTGGAGCAGTGACTACTTTACAACACACACAGGGACCATGGGGAAAAAAAGTAGCCAGCCTCCAGAAGGAAGGACAGTGTCAGCACCAATTCAGAGATGATTTGAGGATCTACAGCCGAGTGATACACAAATAAGATACATTGTTGTTAATAGTTCAGGTACCTGAATGTATTTTTAAGATGTAACCCCTGGCGTTCAGCTCGGTTCTTCTCGGTGACTGCTCCGCCTGAGACATGCCTGTAGCTTCAGAGTCTTGCATTATCCTTCAAGCTTTTCATAAATTGGCTCAGTGATTATCAACCCCTCTACCGGAAATCTATGGGGAAAAAAACGAGTTTCCAGTGAAAGTATATCCTGACGGAGATTAGCCAAGTCGAGACAAAGTCATCTTTTGAACTCTGCACCAACATCTACGGAGGCTTTCCATTTAAAGGACGACTACTTCAGTTTCTCTATATGATTAAGCGCTGCCAAACTCAAGGAGATACATATATGAGAAATCCAACACAGCTATTTAGTTAAGGCTATGATTTATAACATCTATCCTACTAGCCGAGGTAACAACTGCACCTCCTGATACCTGTGTTTCCTCTCAGTCTACTATAATAACAGGAACCTACCATCTACTCTCCAAAGGTGACTTTTGAAACAAAAGAGCATCGGACCGTGAGTTATACTCTTTTCATATATCTTTATTGATTGCTGTTTCATCGCAAAGGTCTCCGTATTTGTTGTGCTTATACCAGAGTATACGCCTCTCCTTTGGCTACAATCTTGATATTGCTGTTCCCTCGTTTTTCAATCAAGGGCAATCTCCTCATCCATCTGGAAATCCTTCGAACATCTGAACCTTGTTCACTGACAGTTTTTCTCTTTTTTACGTATTAATATATCAGACTTTTATACGGCATGTCTCTTAATTGTTAAGGATTTTTCTATATACCCACTATTCTACTATAGGCGGGATGCAGTCATTCACTTGTTTATATGTATTTAATTGTCTGTTTGTATGTATAGTCAAATATAGGGATTTTAGTAGACATGTGCACTGCCAAAAAATTCGTTTAGTTTCGTTTCGTTTTAAATTCGGATTTGTGTTATTTCGTTTTTCGGGATTCGGGTGTGAAAGTCAATTCGGATTCGGAATTCGGATTCGGACGAAATTTGGTAGCGTTAGGTCGAACGTTCGTTTCGTTTTCTGTTCGTTTCTTATTCGTTTCTTATTCGTTTCGTTCGTCGTGACATTCGAGGGGGAAAAATATTTTTCTCCTTCTCTATTGTCACTTTGCTCCAACGAACGAAACGAATAAGAAACGAATAAGAAACGAATAAGAACAGAATACGAAACAAATGTTCGAACTACCGCTACCGAATTTCGGAAATGGAAATTCGGATTCGTTTGCATTCGTTATGTCTGTAATTCGGAATTCCGAATTTCCGAAAATTCGTCCGAATTTCGATTCGGAACGAAACAAATCGCACATGTCTAGATTTTAGCTTCATTTAGATTAAATAAACTTATGTGTATTATCTAGTATATTATCGTGATTTTGATTTTGTGAGGAATGGTGGGATCCCCTATTCGGGGAACATTTCTTGTCTATAACTGATACACACATAAGATACATTTTTGTTAATAGTTAAGGAACCTAAATGTATTTTTAATTTGTAACTCCTGAGTTTAGTGTCACCTTATTGTACATCTCTGTAATAGTGAATTATTGATACCAACTATGTTATTGTGTAAGTCCGTAGTTATGGACTTGTTACTCATTGACTTACGTTGTATTGATGGAATTGTTGAATTTGAAAAGAAAATAATTAAATAAATTGGATCAGACACATAAATTCCAGCTTGTGAACCTCTCGGGGCCCACTTAGCACCTCGCCGCTGCAATACCAGCTGCACACAAGTTTAACTTCATAATTATAGTAAGAAAAAAAAAACTCCTTACACAGCGTGTAATACACAGAGGTCAGTTACCATAAAACCCTGTGGGGTGCTGGAAAGATATAAATACTTATTCCTCTAATATTGAACGGCATATGTGAAGACTTGAGCTGTTCTTACATGCGTCACTTTCTAAACTCCAATGTTACACAAACCTTAGTAAGTGTCCTTTCCATTGGACTTAATTACACGGTCTGTATATAATTGAAATTGAATGGTCACTCCAGGTGCGGCCGCCCCAGGGCCCAGGATTAGGGGGGGTCCACTGACGGGGGCGGACTGGGCTGGAGGGCAGGGTCACTCTGATGCCAGCGCTGCGGTGGCATACGGCAGACCGGGTAGCACAGAGGTTCCAGGGCTGTCAGTCTGACCTCGGCTTTTCTCCTGATGCGGGCACTGTGTGTCACATGCCCTGCCCCCTTCAGACAGTGTGGCCGGGATGGTGTTGGGCTGTGGCAGCATGACAGTGTTTATGGTGAGTAACTGAGTCTGTGGGGGGGTGAGGATGGGAGGGCGGGTACCCAGAACTGCACAAAGTGTGCTGTAATTTCATTTAATTAGAAATGGAATTATGATAGGGAACATTACATGTTCCCTCCTATTATCTAATTCTCTATCCCAGTATTGGATGAAATATTGCAGTCCTGAGTCAAGTGTGTTACTAAGTCCTGAGTCCAGTGGGTTACTAAGCCCTGAGTCCAGTGGGTTACTAAGTCCTGAGTCCAGTGGGTTACTAAGTCCTGAGTCCAGTGGGTTACTAAGTCCTGAGTCCAGTGCGTTACTAAGTCCTGAGTCCAGTGTGTTACTAAGTCCTGAGTCCAGTGGGTTACTAAGTCCTGAGTCCAGTGCGTTACTAAGTCCTGAGTCCAGTGTGTTACTAAGTCCTGAGTCCAGTGGGTTACTAAGTCCTGAGTCCAGTGTGTTACTAAGTCTTGAGTCCAGTGCGTTACTAAGCCCTGAGTCCAATTCATATACTGTTCTGCATTGATGCATAATGTATTGTTGGGATTTGTAGTCCCTCTACAGCTGTTGCCATTCTGTGTAAGCTCCTCTGTACAGAGACTGATGGGACTGGCTCAGTGTTCTCTGTACAGCACTGCGGTATATGTTAGAGCTATATACATGTATAATAATAGTGAAGTAGAGTGTAAGCTCCTTTGGGGCAGAGACCACTGGAGGGGTTGGGGGGCCAGTGAGATCCGCTTTGGCCCCCTTGAGAAAAAATCTTGCACCAGGGCCCTTTGTTCCTTGAGTCCGGCACTGGGTCACTCCACCTAAAGTGGTGGATGCTGGAGAGTTCAAATTCTTTGGCAGTTTCTTCTATCCCTCAAGAAGTCTATTGGTGAGATCTCTGTGCTGGGTTCCCGGGTCTACACGCCAGCTGTGCCCATTGTGTCTTGCTTCTTCTTGAAATTTTCTTCTGTTCTATAGTATGGTGAATGCAACATTTTTATTTATATTGTGGTGGATGCAGGAAGTGGAGCTGGAATTAAAGTGGGCAGGAATGACCACACCTACCAGGTCAACCGTAACAGAGCTGGAAATTATGACAGGGAGATCTCATTGCTGGAGCAACCAAAACATCTAAGGACCCTGGCACTGACTAAGTCCACCAGGCTCCACTTTGCACTAAAATATAATTTTCACGTAGACTGACCTAAAGGAAAACTGTTATACTGATTTTCTGCACTCAATTTAAGGGTCAACTCCATACTACTTCAGGTTTGCCCACAATTTTACAGGTTTAATTAGATTTTTGATGGAATAAAGCAGGAATATCTACTATCACAGCTGATGTCAAAGCAAAATAAAATCTTGGCTCACCACATATCAGCATACGAATAGGTTGTTCTGCCCCCGTGTCCTCAGGGCCGGTGCTAGGATTTTTGCCTACACAGGCAAAGTTGCATTTTTGCGCAGAGGTGCCGCGCGTGTCGGGATCCTCTGGCAGTCGCTGGCCAGCTAAATTAGGACCCCACCTGGAGCTCCTCGCACCGGACCAGCGCTGAATGGCCGCTGCTCTCCCGCACCGAAGCTAAGTGAAAAAAAAAAAAAACATAGCGCAAGCATCGGGGCATTTTGACAAGTACAAGTACTTGTCAAAATGCCCTGTTTTTTCCGCCCCTCACCCTGCAGCTCCCTCAGGCGGCCGCTTGCCTTGCGGTAGCGCCGGGCCTGCGTGTCCTGATAGAACAACCTCTCATTGGAGTATAAAGGTAAACCAGATCTCAACCCCTAATGTTCATTTTTTGTCCTCTGCTACCTGCCAGACTCTTCCAGGTGGATGATGCTCATGTGCACAGTAAATCTGCTGTATGGTGCATACCCTAATTGCCGGGGTATTCTATAGCTGGCCTGATAGGCTGGTGGTTAGGGCTTGAATCATCTTGGTATTGGAGGTATTCTGCCCCTGGTTCTAACTTATAGGGTTTTCCTTTATTATTATCTTTGTTCATTTCCTGTTCCCTCTCCATGCCAGTGGGGATCAAGCTTGGAGAGGTCTCTACTTTACAACACACACAGGGATCACGGGGAACACAAGTAGCCCCCCTCCAGAAGGAAGGACAGTGTCAGCACCAATTCAGAGATGATTGGAGGATCTACAGCCGAGTGATACACAAATAAGATACATTGTTGTTAATAGTTCAGGTACCTGAATGTATTTTTAAGATGTAACCCCTGAGTTTAGTGTCACTTTAATGTTCATCTCTGTAATAGTGAATTATTGATACCAATTGTGTTACTTTGTCAGTCCTTGGTTTTGATAAAGGAATGAAGATCTGAAGGAACTGAGCCCTCTGTTCCTTGCTATTGGTATCATTTTTTGTATTTTAAAATTGGTGTATGTTCATTGCTTAATACATGGCTACTGTGGTCAGTTGAAGCCAAAGTCATGCAGTCTTATAATTTACTTTGGGAATGTTGGGGGAAAAGTTTGAGGAACCTAAAGTGTTTGTAGAACCTAACAATGAACTTCTCTTATTTGTTCCATCTTGTACTGTTGAATACTGTATATACCATTGACAGTTTTTTTTTATATATCTGTTTGATAACGGTAAAAAATACCTGTTGATCCTGCCAAAAATCAAATGTTGTGTATCCTGTGCACTCTGCAGTGTTATCTCAAACATTACCAGCCAAACTCAGTTCTCTCGATAAACCACAATATGTGACATTTGTGTTCTTGAGTTTAGATATACCTTAATTAACAAGTTTCTCAGACAATTAAGAGGGTCATTCATGTAGGAGCCGAAGGATACAGCCGTAACTTCAGCTTACCCTTCGACTCTCTTCGACCGCCGCTGCGCTTCGGTTCAGTCGAACCGAAGGGCTGCTGTACGGGCCATTCACAATGGCCTGTACAGCAGCCGAAGGCAGGAGAGCGGCTCAGCTGAGCTGAAGGCATATGCTTTGGCTCAACTGAGCAGAAGTGACAGCCGAAGCATGAAGAAACGTAATCCTCATGTCCCATAGCACTCCTGACCGGAGGAAGCCCAATGCAGCCGGGCGGGTGCAGCAGTGACAACGGATGTCTCCGCAAAGTATAGATGAATAAGGATAGTCACTCACACTCCAAAGGTAGTAAAGTTAATAGTGTTTATTGACTAAGCAGGCTTAGGAGATGTGCATCATTATAGTCAATAAACAATATTGACTTTACTACCTTTGGAGTGCGAGTGACTATCCTGAAGCATGAAGAAAGGTTGGCCGAAGGTGGCCTTTCTCCACGCAAATGACAGCTGGGCGGAGCCAGCCGTGATCACAGGACTGGCTCCGCCCAGTTGTAATGACAGATCAGCGTCCCCAAATAACCTGGGGACGCTGATCTGTCATTAAACTGGGCAAAGCCGGCCATGACGTCACAACTGGCTCCGCCCAGTTGTTATTCATTGGCCAGGACCTGCTAGAAGATTCTGGCAGCTGACGGCCAATGGGAAACAGTTGGGCGGAGCTAGCTGTCACTGCTAGCTCCCCCCACTTGTTTTTCTTTTGCCGGCATCTTTGCTGGTGTGTTTTTTTTTCTTTTCTTTAAAGTATCTAAATAATTTTTTTTTATTTTCCTATTGTCTTACATTTTAAAATCATTTTTCAACTTTTTTTCTGTTTCTTTTATTCATTTCACTTATTTTCTAGGCTGTTCGGTACCTCGGAGGTACCGAGCAGAATAGCCGAGCCGAATGGCGCATTCAGCTATTCTCTTACCGCCGTTCGGCCCCTATGAGAATAGGGGGGAACGGCAGTGAGAGAGCTGCCGGAGATGCGGCTCAGCCAATCCAGATGTTGGATCGGCTGAGTCGAACTCCTTCTGCACTTCGGCTCAGCCGAACATGCAGAGCGTGTTCGCCTAACTGAAGGCAGCCGATGTACAGCTGATTTTATTGGATGTAAAGCTGAAATCAGCCGTACAAGCTAGAAATGAATAGCTGAACAGCGTTTGGCTCACTTCACTTCGGCTGGGTTATTCACTCGGGTGCCTTCAGTAGCTTCGTGAATAGCCCTGTAAATGTTACAATACAAAATCACGTATGCTCTCTTTTCTCGATGGATCATGGATCAGACGAGCTGTATCACTGACACTTTATTTCTTGTTCTCTTGTTGCATGAAAGTGGCAAATAAAAGGACACTTCAAGCAGATCTACCAGCACAGAGATATGTCCTCTCTCTCACTCGGCAACTTGACACAGCCGTCCTCTCTTGACAATACCACCAAAATTATAGCGGTGACCACCTTGGTCCTGATTGTCCTATTCTTCGTCATGTTCTTCCTATGGGGGGCCATCATAATCCACGTCTACTTCACCACATCGCGCCTACGAGAAACAGCCCGCTATCTGCTTTTTATTCACATGCTGTTCAATGATGCCTTGTATCTTCTCATCTCGTTTTTTATATTTCTTTCTGCTCTTTATAATGTTTACATGTTATTGCCAGTATGCTTCGCCATTACTACCTTCACGTCTTCCTCGTTTCGGGTCACACCCTACAACTTGGCCATTATGTCGGTAGAGCGGTATATCGCCATCTGTTTCCCTCTAAGACATGGGGAAACTTGCAGCGTCCGCTGGTGTAATTGTATGATTGTAATCATGTGGGCTCTGGGTTTGGTTCCTGCAGCTGTTGACTTTATCTGTATGAACTTCTACGTCGACACAAGTTTTTATTCCCTCAATATAAAATGCAACTGGATCACTTTTTTGAAAAGTGACGTACAAAGCACCATAAGATCACTGGTCCAAATCGTCAGCTTCACCATGGTGGGGCTCATAATCTTGTACACCTATGTTAAGGTCATGCTGGTCGTACGAAACATACAAAGCACCGACAAGTCTTCCGCTGTCAAGGCCGGGAAAACGGTCCTGCTCCACGCCTTTCAGCTGTTCTTGTGCATGATGTCGTTCTCCTCCATCTTCACAGACCTGTACCTGAGGAACAATTATTCATTTATACCAATACTCAATTACTTCTTCTTCACCTGTATCCCCAGATTTATCAGCCCCCTGATCTATGGGATAAGGGATGAGGTTTTCCGTAAATATATACAAAGTTTATTCACGTTTGTTTGTTTAAAGGGACAAGTTTCCAGTAAATAAAGTCATACTACTATGGGCAATATCAGTAATGATGTATTTTATTTGTTGATCCTGCCAGTAAACCCTTTATTCTCTTCCTTTAACAGGGTAGCCTCGCTGTTCATTCTTCAGTGAAATTGCACTTCAGTGTTGCCTCCCTGTGGACATAGTAGTCTAATGTGAAAAGAAAAACAATAACTGCTGTGTCAATGCTAGTTGCAGGCTACGCCACACATATCATTTGTTATTTTGCCCATAGTACCACTTTAAAGATCTTGCATCTTTTTCTTTTATATATGTAAATAAAATGTATATGTAATACAAGGTATTTTCATGACACTGGATTACTTAGTTACTAGGCATGAGGTTTGGGTTTACCATGGGTTTGGGATGAACCTTGCCCACATAACTAACATGGGATTTCCGCATAGCAACCATAATGCACTGCCGAGCCTTAAAACTTAGGTCAGTTGCCTTAGAGGGGCCAATAAGGTGGTGTTTGGCTAAACCAGCCCCCTCACCATGTGGGTTACCAGCAGCCATATTGATAAGGAGCGGTAACTGTTAAAGGGTAAGCATATGCTGATAAACTACATAGAGATAAGTGTTGGTCTTGTTTGCAATGGCAGATCTTTTAGAGTAGATGAAGAGTTATACTAAATACTACTTTGGGTACCATGGAGGGAGGTTACGGACCTGCAGGCTGCATACAAGTGATCTTAGTGACATCGCCGAGATCACTTGTAAACGAACCAGGCGTCGGGAGATTCCACATGCCTGCCGCCCCTCTGCTCCCTGCCGCCCTGAGGGCGGGCCTTGGTTGCCTTGTCGCAAATCTGGCCTTGTGTGTAAGTAGCAAAATTATGTATATCTTGGAAAATTTGTAGGGAGGGAGGGAAGACTTTTGTTATATCTGAATTCTGCTGATGTCCTGTAGCCTCTTTACAGCCTATTGCTGTCCACATACACTACAGTGATAACAGGCTTCATGCGTTTTTTCTCACAGTATATTTCCTAGTTTTTGCTGGCTGCAATTGTTTTTTCACAGGCCTTATTTTTAAAGCAGACCTTCCTTGGAAGGTCCGCTCTATTGAGAGTCCACCACCCCCAAAGTCAAATATCATGCTGAGGCAATTTAAAAACAAAAGGTTTTGCATGGGGCATGGCTAACCATCAGCATGGCTGGCTGCTTCTGAGTGAGTTCTGCTCGCAGAGTCTTTGAATCTTCATCCATCCTGTCAGTCTACTACTCTCCAGACCCAAAAAACAGCTTTTTGTGATCAGCACAGCCTGCATGACCGGCATGAGTAAACGCCAGTAGCGTGCTGTCACTGACCGGCTGAAAGAGTTTGCAAGGATGCGGTGCCAAAATAGAGGCTGAAGCTCTCCTTATCCCAACGACGAGCCCCACAATACCCAGGGGCCAGACAAGCCTGCGATAGGGGATGCACAACCAGCTTCTAAACTCTTTCTGTAACAGGTAAGGCACGATGATGATGGAGTCAAGAGCCTCATTTTCACCCTGGCATGGTGTTGGATGTGGGGTCTGCAGGGGGGGTGGGGCTTATCAGAATCTGGGCTCACAGATATTTTCCAACCCCCAAGATAATGAGTTTGGGATACATAATAACCCTTGTAACTTAATGAAAAAAAAGACAGAGAACATAAGCACACTCCACTGAAAAGTTTTTTTAATAAAACAAAATTGTCCCACGTTGTAAATCCAACAGCAATCACATTGTTGAGTGATGTAGATCCATCATCAATCAACATGATAGATGCCCCAATGATTCTCTCCCTTCGGACTTCTATCATACATGACATTTCCCTGACACTTCAGGAATGTAAACAGCAGTTCCGGGGAAACTGGTTGACATCATTGACTATATATGGAGTCCCATTTTGTTGCACTTCTGACGAATAAACTCCACAGTGCGATCGGGGTTGGGTGAAATTAGGGTGCTTTAATATGAACTGCAATAGAATGGAGGACACTCATCACTGAGGGAACAAGTGTGTAACTGACAGGAAGTTCCCTCAGAAACAAGTAACTAATTTCCCTTTCCACTTACAGTGCAGCAGGTGCTCTGGTAAATGTGTCCTCTCTCTACAAACAGGATTTTAGCTTGGAGTGTTACTGTGTCCTCTCTGTAAAAACAGGAGTTTAGCTTAGAGTGTCAATGTGTTCTCACTAAGAGAACCTTAACATGTTATTAGAATTATATTTTGGGGGGTGTCTAAGTTTACATTCTTTACACCTGCAATGTGAAACAAGCCCACAGGAGGAAAGTCATTCACTTAGTTGGCATTAGTTATACTGCCACTAAATAAATTAGTTCCAGGTAAAGCAACCGAAGGTTCAAGGGGTAAACTGGCTAATTCTGCGCATTTATTTAATGTTTGTCAAACCTCAAACAGCCCGGGTAGGGCCACACCCACTGTAGACCCCCAACCCAAAGCTGTTCCCTACTATTGGTCCCATGTTTGGGAATGATAAGATAAAAAACATTCTGGACTCAATTATGTACTTGAAACTGAACTATGGGCGAACACAAAAATATAAATTCAATATATTTCTCAGAGGCTATAAACCCACTTTGTGCACCAAATGCCTTTATTACTCTGTAAAAGTAGTGGTGACCCATCATCACTGCATTGCACATAGCCGGTGCAGAGAGAAAAGCTTTGGAAAGGGCCCAGCAGGCCCCAACCACTACAGGCTGCCTGCAGAAAACCACACGAGGGGGCGGAGACAAGACCAATCACCCTGCACAAGGATGGAGAACAGCAGTGACCGATCTTTATTACAGGAACCTCCTACACAAAGGCAAAGTATCATGGTGGATTACTTCATAGTTCAGCTTTACCAGGAGGTATCTCTGATCACTGCCACTTCCCTTACACTTTACATTCCACTCTGTCAACCTTAGGCCAAAGTGGAAATACATCCCTTTTGGCTGGGATTGATAGGCCCTAATGATCATATCCATGGTAAGCTTAAAAGAGAACTATGGGGTAATTGTTTTTCCCCATAGTTCTCTTTAGGGTCATGGAAGGACATATACTAACCTCCTCCCGTGACCCAAAACTCAGCATATTGCGAGCTATTGCCCACGATATACTGAGAGTGCCGCAGGCGGGACGGATCCCAACAATACTGTCGAGATCCACCCAGCTGCGTGACTGACAGCTGGCTCTGACTCCATTAAAAAAGCCCTAAGCCATAAAAACCCAGCAGGGGATCTATTTGTTCCCCACTCTATCCAAAACTTGAGAAACAGGTTTTAGCTCTACACAGATGAAGTTTCTATAAAGATCTTTTCCTTTTTAGTAGAAAGGTATAATAATGGCTGAATTGCAATATTTAGTCAGATGTCGTGTGTTAGTGTTCAGTGAGCAATGATCATGAAGGCTCCCTATAGACTCCCGGCTTTGCCTAAGTGCCGTCTCTTGCAGCTCAGAGCTCCCCTGCACATCTTGATGTAAGATTGTTTATCTCCCTTTACAGGATTCATTATCACATGATCAGTGTGGAAGTAATTGCCTTAATGAGACGAGAAGTCGGTGTTAGCAGTCCATCGGGTGAAACAAGCTTTGGCTCTAGTAAGGTTAAAGGTGGATTCAGCTGCCGGGTCCCTCGTGTTTCCTAGTTGCTTTTCAAGCGTGGCAGAGTATAATAAAAAATAGTACGTATGATATAAACACATAAATATATCTATATACTATAAAATATATGAATATTATTTATTTGAAGTAGGGGTGTAACTATGAATCATTGGGCCCTATAACCAGGGCCGGATTTACTCTCTCTGCTGCCCCAAGGCCAGGTTCCTCAATGCACCCCCCAACCTGCCAATCCCCCCCTCCCCATGGAGAATGGCAGACCTGCAGGCTGCATACAAGTGATCTCGGAGAAATCACTGAGATCACTTGTACAAAACAAGCGGCGGCTTCCCCGCTGTACATTTAGCTCTGCTTGACCAAAGTAAATGGCTAAATGTAGAACACAACTACCCGCCCAGCACCCAGAACTGCATGTCCCGGGCATTGGGACATAGGAATCACACACCCCTGCTGCCCCTCTACTCCCTGCTGCCCCAAGGCCGGGCCTTGGTTGGCCTTGTGAGAAATCTGGCCCTGCCTATAGCAAAAATTTGATGAGGCCCTTAGGATAACTCTTACTGTAGCAGCTTACTGGAGACACTCTGGGATCTGGGACTGCATTAAGCTGGCTATAATGTCATGAATAGCCAGGATCAGGAAACCAAAAGAGCTAGATAGAAAATGTTCGGGTGAACAGTGACAGCAGCCAATTATCATACCCTCTATGCCCGAATATACTAAAATGACATTCGAGCATACATATTTTGTTTTCAGAATACGCCGGCGGCCATATTGTCCGCCAGCGTGTTCTGCGCATGCCCGCCGCCATCTTAGAGGTGTAGCGTGTGATGTCACATGACGGTGGTGTCACACGCTGAACAAGCAGTGGCCATATCAGCCACCGGCGCGTTCTGCGCAATGGCCGCGCCATTTTGGAGTAGATCTTGGTATACACCGAGATATGGCCACCGCTCGTTCTGCGGTCTGAGTGTGCGGTTTCGGAGGCTCGTTGCCTCCGAATCCGAAACAATATAAAAATGTGTTTCCTTTGACAAAACGAATTAAAACGTTTTTCCTTTTCACTTGTTTCGTCTGAAAACGATTTTTTTTTGTTCTGCAGATATCTAATTATCATTCCTACATTCCTTATATCTAATAAGTGACAACAACAATGCTTGATTTCTATTTAAAAATGAAAGACTGTTGTCACTTATTAGATATAGACTATATAGAGCCAGTGTGGTCAGTTATAGTGCTGGGAAGATATTAATACTTCTTCCTCCTCTAATATGGAACGGCATATTCGAAGAAAGAGCTGTTCTTAGATGTGTAGCCCAGGGTTGCCACCTGTCCAGGATTCACCCGGACAGTCCGGGTTTTGAATGATGTGTCCGGGTTTCATGGCAGCAGAAATCCGGACACACGATGTCAGGCAGACAGGGGCAACCAAAGTTAAGATAGGGGCTATTGGCCCCCCACTGAAAATAGTCTCAACTGTGATATTTACATATGAATGGGTGGCGCTATTTACATATGCATAAGCCACAACTAATTTTCCCCATGTCAGCGCATTGCTTGAGTGTGTTCGGGTTTCCCTTGAAGAAAAGGTGGCAACCCTAGTGTAGCCCCCATCACCTTTTGTGAGGTGGCTACTAAAAATGTAGGGCCAGGGCTGTAGTCAGTCTGGCTGGATTATACTTGGCATTTATCTCTTTAATTCCAGGTGTTCTGTCATTGGTTGTACCTACCAATAGTGTGGGACAGCCAATGAGGGACACTGTGAGTGGGTGTGCAGTTGAACAGCCAATCACTGGGTTTCTCTCAACCAGTGTTGCATGCTGGGATAATGCTTATATATTCGAGGGACTTGGCATGTGCTCACTCCTGTGCCAGCCATGGATTAGTCATGGCTAGGCTGGAGGGTGGGGAAGCTGGAGTGCGGGAAGTGTTCTACTAGGCTTCAGTGATGAAGGAGGCCTCTGATGTTAGAGGAGGTGAACCAGGGAAGCTGATGGCTGCTGAAGGTACCCGGAACACAGTGGACCTCAGGAGCAAGTTTGGTGTCTCTCCTACGGAGGACATGTGCTCATGCCTGCTCATTTGTTACAAACAGATCTATACTGAGATGCTAAAAAGGGTCTGGTGAGTCTGGAGTCTATGTCTGTACTATCCTGGATGTCTAGCACCCCTATACCCTCTCTCCCCCAGTGAAGATGTTAATAAAAGTTATTCAGCATTTTACTTCTGGAGTGGACATCAGCTTTGTGGGCACTAGAAGAGGGCGGTTAATTGCTAATGGGGCAACTGAAGACCAAATCCCCTAGACAACTATTGATGACCCAGGTTATTCTGGCAGCTCCTTCGGGGGTCAGTGCCACAGATGCATCACTGTCTTAACTACAAACTAAACTACACAAACCTTAGTAAATATACTTTCCATTAGGCCTCATTAAATGGTCTGTGTATATTTAATATTATCCACCACAAGCTCTTGTACCTTTATTCCAATCGGAGCTGATACTATAAAAACAATTTGAAACTGTATAAAACCAGATGTATCAAAAACAGATGATCGGCAGATAATAAACAGATGTCTATTACTTTCTGTTCCGTCGGTAGATCTATGGAACTTCTGTTGTAGTCTCTCTCCCCTCTTCCTGCAATCTGCCTGCACTCTCTCTCGATAGCGGTGTTGTACACCCTCCAGGTGTGTTTTGATGGCAACCCCGGAGTGTCCAGCCAAAGAAAAAGGGGGAAGACCACAGAAGAAAGACAAATCTAAATCTAAGTGCAAAATAGCAAGATCCTTTATTTGAATTAAAAATTGATTGCACTCAATCGGTCTTTTACTGAATTTTTCACATTATTATTACCTTTTAACAATATTGTCTTGCAAAAAGTTGAGGTTTTCTTCTATTGTGACCAGTGATAGTTTTTTTTTTTAAAAGGTAGTTTTAGGCAAGGCGCCGATCAGGATGATGGCAGACTTGTGCCAGTGGTGCCAGGCTCTGGCCCTGGGTGAAGTGGACAACAAACCTCTGCAGCCACCTACTGTGACCTGTGGGTCGCTGGTCTTAGATGAACAGGGCCATGTGATCACCCCCACACAGGTTCAACCTATGAGCATTTCATGGGAAGGAATGGACATATTGTACATTCTTGTGATGATAGACCCAGGCGCACCCAGCAGGAAAAAATCCATAATTCAGGTAAGGGCAGCGCTTTCTCTATGTAAACAGGAAAGGGAATGACATCAGCAGTGATTGTGTCCTGTCTGATTATGTTGGCTCAGGCTGATCGAATGGAAGTGGTCTCCATCATTATGTCTGCTTGGGGTATGAGCAGAAAGAACCACTGAAATGTGATGAGTGACTTCTGACCCGCTATGGAAAACACCAAAGACGTTTTAGGGTGTCTACCTTCCACAAGAAGTTTGGCCTGGGAGCCAGGGCCGGATTTCCCACAAGGCCAACCAAGGCCAGGCCTCGGGGCAACAGGGAGTAGAGGGGCAGTAGGGGTGTGGAATTCCTATCTCCCGACGCCTGGGACATGTAGTTTCGGGCGCCGGGCGGGTAGTTGATTTCTACATCTACCCCTGCTTTGGGCAAGCAGGGCTAAATATACAGCTGGGGAAGCCGCCGCTTGTTTTGTACAAGTGATCTCGGTCAGGGCCATCTTTAATATTATTGGGCCCTGGGCAAGATTTTGCTAAAGGTCCCCCACCACCCTCCCACCTCCATCACCTGCCCCCCCCACATTCTGACCCAGACCCCCATAACTACCTACATTACCTTCCCCCCAAAAAGAAACTA
>NW_017307648.1:406926-432542 GCF_000935625.1 Nanorana parkeri
AGTGATTCCGGCGATGTCGCCGAGATCACTTGTATGCAGCCTGCAGGCCGTCCATTCTCCATTGGGGGGGGGGGGCCTTGGGGCAGCAGAGAGAGTAAATCTGGCCCTACTGAGAGCCCTTGTTGCTGGGAATTGTTAGTGAGACAATTTTGTCCCCCAGCTGTATGAGGATCTTAGTTCCTAAACAATCCGAGGATTTTTCTGGTTCTGCAATGAATTGTTCAGACTACAAGTTGTTTAAAACGTTTAGGACAAGAATTTCACACATTCTGATTAATGTTCCCGATGTTGGAGGAAAACAATTTGCAAATTTTACCATTTTGCATTTAATTAATTAATTAATGAGAAATCTCCAGACACTCAGAGCAAAGACACCTTTTTCATTATTAACCACTTCTTAATTTCTTACTATTTGCGCACACATGATAAAATATACATTTTTGGCTAGAAAACAGCTTAAAACCCCCAAACAATGATATCTGTTCTCAAAACAGAGGCTCTGTAGAATAAAAAAATGCTAGTGGAAATTTTTAATGGCGCGCGGTTTTTGCGCAAATGTTTATCAAACTGTTATTTTTAGGAAAAAATAAACCAAATTAAAATTTAGTGCACAGAAACATAATATAATACATAATGTATGGGTAAAATATGAAAGATGGGGTCACGCCAGGTAAATAGATACCAAACATGTCAAGTCTTAAAATAGCGTTCGCCCGTAAGGAGAACTATGGGGAAAAGCCTTAACCCCATAGTTCTCCTTTAAATTCAGTTAAAGGAAATCTGCAAACAAGTTTCCTGAAATCCCTCCAGTTTAGTTCACCAGAAGGAATTACTTGTTTATTTCTCAACAAAACTCGAGTTTCCCTCTCATGACAATAGATATCCTTTAAAATACAACATATTGTACGCCAGAGACTCATTACTTAAAATAAATCGCTGCAAGCACATGAAATCCAGCTGTCAAACCTCTTGGGATCTACTTAGTATCTTCTCAGGATGATGTCAACGCATGCCGTTGTGACTCATTAATTAGCTCAAAATAAAATGCGTCGCCCGCACTGTATGTGATATAAAAAAAGGGCCAGTAACATAAAATCTTTAGGGAACCCGGGAGGAAATAAATACTTCCATGTCTTAATGGGACTTACATGTTCCAATGTGTGGACCCAAACGCTGAAGCAGCTTCTGTAAGTATATACAGTATTCTATTAGGTTCCATTGCAGCGCTTGTATTGCCTTGTACATTACAGGAAACATGCAACCGACCATCCAGACACACAGAAAGAAATCTTTATTTGGGAAATCCAATATAAGAAACATTCATTTCCTTTTGCAAATATGAAATATCCAATATTTCACATTTACCTCACTAGAAAATTACAAATATATTTTTATAAACTTCATTTTTGGCCATGATAATAATAAATCGGAAGGTAGGTACAAAACAGCATGTATTATTTATTTTAATTTTTTATCACAATTTTTATCTTTTTTTTTTTTTTTTACCATCTATTAGGCCTTGTTCACACCAAATGCAGAGCAGATCCGGTCAGGTTTCTGCAAACGCACGCTAGTCTTTTAGATGCGTTTTTGGAAAAAAAACTTTTTTTAAAGTTTAAAATGGGCTTTCAGTGCGTTCCAGGCATTTGCATGCCTTTTTGATGCGTTTGCAGATCCAAAGCAGGTATAATAGGGCCTGCTGTAGTTTTTTCACCTGCTCTTGAACTGCTCTGGAACGGAACGCTGCGATGTGAACTGGAGCAAAAAATACCATTGGAATACAATGGACGCAGTTTTGCTCCGGTCTGCACCTGATCTGCTCTGCACCTGCTCCGCGCTTGGTGTGAACAAGGCCTTAACGAATTTCTGCCCATTTGTTGCTTGTCAAAAGCTGTGCTGAGAATTTTGTGACCAGCCTAAACATGGCATATTTCACGTTTATACACAAAACTATTACAAGCTTCCTTTAACATGACAACTGTACATGTAGAAAAAAACTGATAACCTGCTGGAAAAAGTTTTTTTTTTTTTTGGTAGTTGAATTGGGCAAAGTGTTTTAAAAAGCAAAATCATTAATTTGTCAACTTTTGATAAATAGTCTCCATAACATGTATTTTGGTTGTGAGACGCACAATACCTACACATGGAAGGTTGCAACAGCTAAGGGTAACTTTGTAATTGAGTGGGGGAGGGTCCATAGTATAATGATGTATAATACACTATATTGCCAAAAGTATTGGGACGCCGGCCTTTACACGCACATGAACTTTAATGGCATCCCAGTCTTAGTCCGTAGGGTTCAGTATTGGGTTGGCTCCGCCCTTTGCCGCTATAACAGCTTCAACTCTTCTGGGAAGGCGTCCACAAGGTTTAGGAGTGTGTCTATGGGAATGTTGGATCATTTGTGAGGTCAGGTACCTAAGATTGGAGGAGAAGGCCGGGCTCGCAGTCTCCGCTCCAATTCATCCCAGGACAGAGAATCGTGATTGGTCACTCCAGAGAACACATCTCCACTTCTCTAGAGTCCAGTGGTGGCGTGCTTTACACCACGGCATCCCACGCTTTGCATTGCACTTGGTGATGTAAGGCTTGGATGCAGCTGCTCGGCCATGGAAACCCATTCCATGAAGCTCTCTACGCTCTGTTGTTGTGCCAATCTGAAGGCCACACGAAGTTTGGAGGTCTGTAGCTATTGACTCTGCAGACAGTTGGCGACTTCTGCGCATTTCAGCATGCGCTAACCCCGCTCTGTCATTTTATGTGGCCTACCACTTGGTGGCTGAGTTGCTGTTGTTCCCAGTTGCTTCCACTTTGTTATAATACCACTAACAGGTGACCGCGAAATATTTAGTAGCCGGGAAATGTCACTGACCTGAAATCAATAATTTGGAGGGGCGTCCCAATACTTTTGGCAATATAGTGTATGTTAGAATAGGCTACAAACGCAAAACACGGTCCAGTCGTATCTGTGTCTGTAGCCGTTGCTCTTCATGGTCTAATGACGTTGGGCACGTGCACAACGTTAAACATGGGAGGACGTACAGGTACATCCTTCCAGAATAACTGCTCCACCTTACCCCCCTTTTATATACAGTGACTGGTAAGCAAGTGGTTTAGGAGGTTTAGGGTGCTGGGACTTAAAGCATATGTCAGAGCAAAAATAAAAACCCATATGTAGTACATGTCTGCAATACATGCACATTTCACTATGTTTTATCACTTTAGAGACCCTGCAACTCCATGCCAATGTTGATCTACCAGCAATGAACCCTACTCTTAATTTCCTGTTGTTGGCTGACAACACGCTGCCCTTTTCTGGACTGAAATAGCAAGAAATGGTGCCAGCCCAGCCCAGTTCTCTTTTGTTAAACTATACTGCACCCCTTTTCTTATCAACATAACAGTGGAATATTGTTCTATAGGCCGTGATAAAAACTGGGAGGACTGTTTGATATAACACATGACAGGGTAAGGCACAGCCGTCCTATGACCCAACCACCCACTGCTGACTACAACCCTTAACCCCTCCATGACCCATGCCCACCTTAAATAATGGACCACACCAGGTTGGATATAAAATGGCTGTAGCAGCCGTTTATTATAAAATATCTTTAAATATATAATTTCAGTTCAAACATTAATTATCACCATAAACAACAATTTCTCTGTAACCTATTCTTTGGCGTGAGGTCTGCGCAGGCACCACTTACTCAACCACCGAAGATCTCTGCTTACCCCCTGAAACCACTGGCCCCTATAGGGTTGCCACCTGTCCAGGATTCACCCGGACAGTCCGGGTTTTGAATTCTGTGTCCGGGTTTCATGGCAGCAGAAACCCGGACACAAGATGTCAGGCAGACAGGGGCAACTAAAATTAAGATAGGGGCTACTGACCCCCACTAATAACAGTCTCAACTGCGATATTTACATGTGAATGGGTGGCACTATTTGCATATGAATAAGCCACAACTCATTCTCCCATAAAAAATGTCCGTGTGTCGCTAGAGTGTTCGGGTTTCACTTGAAGAAAAGGTGGCAACCCTAGGCCCCTAGCCGCAACCCACCGACTCAGGGACAACATTAGGAAGTAACAGCAGAGACCTCCTACACCTATTTCTGACCTCTCTCTCTGCTGAACCCGCCAGAGAACAAACGGGGCCGCACACCACGGACGCAGCCCACAGCCACCGTAGCCCGCCATGCGCAGACCTAACCAACGCCACCGAGATCCAGCCTCTGAAAGACAAGCAAGTGAATTAAAACAAGCAGTAAACAGAAAAAAACAAAAAAAAAACAAAACAAAAAAAACGTTAGGGAGGGAGGGCGGGAAGTGAACTGACCTTGTGCTGACTCCCAACTGCCTGGATCACCCCTCCTCCTGCTCTAACCACCCTGGATGCTCCTCCTGGACCACTTGACCCAGCCAATCACGGTAAGTGACACCCGAGCACCTTACTTAGGCTAACTTAACCCTTTCTCTACCTGACTGCCTGCCCACCCTGTCATGCCGTCCTTTCTCCTATTCTTTTGCCTTTTGCTCCAGGACTTTCTGGAAGTATGTACAGGACACGGGACATCTCTGAATTCCTGACACGATCATCGGGTATTTTTTTTATGTGCTTATCAAACAGACATAACAAAATGATTTGAGTGATATTTCTAAGAGACCAAAAGAGAGCAAATAGGGGAAGTTCATTGTCAGGGTTTACATACACTTTAAGCAGTTAATTAGCACATTTCTTTTTATAAAGATCTGTGCTAAGGATGAACCGACAGTCTCTGGGCTAGCAAATCTTTAAACTGCACTTGTGCCCAGGCTAGGGACATAAAAGTATCTACATATAATCAGGGCCGGATTTAATCTCTCTGCTGCCCCAAAGCCAGGTTCCTCAATGCGCCAACTGTCCCTGCAAACTCCCCCATCCTAATGGAGAATGGCAACCAGATAGGGGGGGTGACAGAGTTAGTTAAAACATTTTTAAAATGTTTTCTTTATTTTTTTAACTTTTTTATCACTTTTAAAAAAATATTTTACATAATTTTTTACTTTTATTATTGTTTATAATTTTTTATTTTATAATATTTTACTTTTGATAATTTTTTTATCTTATTATTTTTTACTTATTTATTTTTTATCATTTTTTTAAATAATTTTTTACTTTTTAAATCACCTTTATTTTTTCATATAAATTAGTATTTCCTATTATTTTTGTACTTATTTTGTTTTTAACCTTATTTATTTAATAATTTTTTTAAATACATTTTTACTTCCACTTAACTTTATTGCTATTACTCAGGAGCTAACCAGCCCCTGTGTGATAGCATTTGGAGGTGACAGGCTCTCTTTAATGGACATGTCAATTACAATACAGGAGTTCTAGCACAGCACTGTGCTGGAACTCCTGTGATAGCTTAGAGGGGAAGTCTGTGAGTGCAGCTCTCCCCTCGCTGTTTACACGGAGCAGAGCAGAGAACAGATATTCTCCGCTTTGCTCCCTGCTCTCCATCCTGAGGATCTCCAAAGAGTGGCGGCCAGCGAGGAGAGAAGTACACAGCAGGTGAGGGGGGGTTGGTCATGCAGTCTTACTACAAGTGATCTTGGCAGCTTCCCCCACTCTACATTTAGCCCTGCTTGACCAAAGCAGGGCTAAATGTAGAAAACAACTTACCGCCTGGTGCCCGGAACTCCATGTCCCGGGCCACGGGAGATTCCACCTACCTGCTGCTCCTCTGCTCCCTGCCGCCCTGAGGCCCGGGCCTAGGTGGCCTTGTGGGAAATCCGGCCCTGCATATACTGTACTTAAGAAGCATAGGGGGCCATCAAACTGGTTGACAGCCTGCCGAAAACATACTCCATCCTGTTCATTCACACTTGATCTGGCTCTGTCCACACTTTCACAGCTTTTGGCCAACAGCCGTCACATATATGAATCTAATGTCAAGAAAATCTAGAACACCTTTGTGTGTTCCATGATATACCAGGTAACCTGCTGCAAATTTCTCTGTCCCATCCCACTTGGAACACCTTTACCTATTAGGGCCTCTCTCACACCATGTCCCCATGGCAGGGCAACATAGGCAAGGAGTCAGCATATAGGGTACAGTCAAACAATAAAATCCCTGTTAGTGTCATTGGAACATACATGCATTGGGTCTCTCATGGAGACCCAAAGGTACAGGCGCTGGTCGAGATTGCATCCGAGCGTGTATGTGTTTCCATATATTCTACAAGGTGGATAGGTGGTAGAGACCATGACTATCGCCTAGGGGGAGGCGCAGCCAACTAAGCATCGTGGGCCCGGGCCCAGCTGTCCGTAGCTAAGCTACTGAGTAAGCAGGCTAACGGAACCGTGCCGGAGCTCGGGACAAGTCCAATAGAGGGCAATTGTGGAAGGATACAAACGTAGGGCCCTCCGGGGGCCTGTGGATATGGCCGGGTCTGCAGGTGGGAATGAGGAGGGTGAGCATAGAAGGTCGGTCCACAGTCTGAGGTCTCGAGCCTACTTTCATCTGGGGTGATCATCTACTCGGAAAGTTGGGCCGGCCGGGAAGGTAGACGGGCCGCAACTTGAGATCCTTTTCAAAGCTCAGCGGAGCTGGGAGGGTCGTCCCTCTGCCGGACAGGAGGGGCAGTGGACGATGGTCGGGTAGGCCGCCGAGCCCGGCGGGGCTTGGGGGACATCGGGGTCTCATCAGGGAGGTGGGCAAGCCAGTCTGGCAGTCGTACCGGAGGTATCTGGAGCAACTCACATAGGCCTGCACATCAGCCGGGGAACGGACCGTGAACGAGGCGCCTTCCTTGCGGACATGCAAGCGGATGGGGTATCCCCATCTGTAGGAGGCGCCGGCCTGGAGGATCAGCGAGAGGAGGGGGCGAAGCAAGGCCCAGCGCCGTAGGGTGTTGCGTGAGAGGTCTGGCAGAACCTGCAGGGCCGCTCCATCGAATTCGACCGGTTTCTTCAGCCATGCCTGGCGTAGAATGTCCTACTTCAGTATTGAAGACGGCAGATGATATCTTTGGGCGCGATGCGTCCAGAGACGGTGGGCCTAGAGTGTGGTGCACCCTATCCAGTAAGATGGAGTCCAGGGCCGTATCGGGGAGTAGGGAGTCAAAGATAGCTTGCACCGTGGAGCGGAGGTCCTCAGGGTTGGTTTATCACGTTCTGGCGCCGGTTGTGGTCCTCGAGGTCTTCCATACGCAGTTGGAGGGCCGCAATAAGTGGTGAGGCCTCCAGATGCGTGTGCACTAAGGCCTGAACCCTGGCTTCCATGGCCGCACACGTGGTGGATACTGCGGCTACCTCTGTAGAGACCGACTGGATATCCTGCCGTACCTTACGCAGGTCACGCTGGAGGGCCGCCTGGAGGTGACAGGTTCTCTTTATTGACACTGACACCTCCAATACAGGAGTTCTAGAACAGCACTGTGCTGGAACTCCTGTGACAAGTGAGAGAGGAAGAGCACAGCTTCTCGCCACTCACTGTCTACTGGGAGCGGCAGGATTACCTTTTAACCCTGCCGCTCTGCTCACCGCAGCGGCGGCCAGTGAGGAGACAGACTTGGCGGCGGAGCCCGGAAGACGGAGCCAGCGAGGAGAGAGGTAAGTACGGGGGGGAGGGGACCTGCTTTCCCAAAGCAGGGCTAAATGTAGAAAGCAACTTACCGCCCGGCGCCCGGAACTTCATGTTTCGGGGGTCGGGGTATTCCACACAAGCTGCCGCCCCTCGGTGGCCTTGTGGGGAATCCGTGCTTGCCCCCTGGTGGACATCTCTGGAGGACAAGCTCCCTTGTCTTCTCTGTACCACATTCTATAATACCAGACTAGGGGGTGGCATGCTCTTTGTTAAAGGAGAACTATGGAGTTAGGGCTTTTCACCATAGTTCTCCTTAGGGTAACGGGAGGACACAAACTAGCGTCCTCCCGTCACCCTAAGCTCAGTATACCGCCAGCTACAGCTGGCGGTATACTGAGACGCCGCAGCTGAAGCGGATCTGGACAATTATGTCTGGATCCGCCCAACTGCGTGAGTGACAGCTGGCTCTGCCTATCTAGAGGCAGAGCCAGCTGTACCCGCCCCCTCCCCTCTGTTCTGCCAGTCAGCGCTGGTGGATCGGAGCGGGGAGGGGGGAATCCAGTCCCTCCCCTGTCACGGCAGAGAGCTGTGACAGGATCGAGAGGTGAGCGAACTACGGTATGTGTTCGCTCACTTCCCAATCTACTGAGCGGACCTGTGACAGTCTCATTGTCACAGGTCGGCTAGAACTATGAGGATGAGTGAAAAGCACCCCCCCTCATAGTTCTCCTTTAAGGGAGACATCTACAGCCAACACTGATACTCTTATTGTGTTATTTGCATATGCTCCTTTGAAGAAGTGGAAATGTGTTGGACCAGTACCAGAGTATGCAATAAATTCTAATATAAAAACAGACATATGGATGACATGTTTACTTGGACTGTATGGCTGTACATTACTGTTTGAAGCCTGCTATCCTTTTGAGTCACTGTATGTTTTATGCAAAACAATAAAGATATACTAGCTCAAAAAAAAAACCCCAGACATATGGATGTACAAAAATGGTGGAACTTTGTAAGCGTCATGAATTATGAATCACTGTTAGATGGTTGTTGAATTGATTTACTCCAACCATTTGCCCTTAGAAAGGCTTATTTTAGCTTTATACATTGCGTGTCCAAAAAAAACCCACACAGTGTAATATTTCATTGGACCACCTTTAGCTTTGATTATGGCACGCATTCGCCATGGTCTCATTTCAATAATTTCATGCAATGCCACATTTATTTCCAAGTTGCATTCATTTTTCATCCAGACCACTGCCGTAAAGTCTTCTCCAGCACATCCCAAAGATTCTCAATGGGGTTAAGGTCTGGACTCTGTGGTGGCCAATCCATGTGTGACAATGATGTCTCATGCTCCCTGAACCACTCTTTCACAATCTGAGCCCGATGAATCCCGGCATTGTCATCTTGGAATATGTCCAATCAGGGTAAAAAAAAATCCATTGATGGCAAAACCTGGTCATTCAGTATATTCAGGTAGACAGCTGACCTCAACGTTGCTGAACCTAGACCTATTTTCCAAAAGGTATCTTAGGTATGATGTACGGTGCATGCCTTGTTTTATCTCCAGTATCAGTAATGATGATTTGAACCTTTTCACAGATCCATCAAACTGCTCCGTTTATATTTCATCCCTTTTGAAATCTGAAAATTTAAAGAAGATTGGACTCGAGCCATGAATATAACATTAGTCCAAGGCAACGTGACACATGTGTTAATCCAGTCGGAGAAGTATGATTTGCTATTCCGTACGATCCTCATGATGGTGACTCTAATAACTTTCCTCCTCTTCCTTTGCTTCAACGGAGCTCTTCTCAGTGTCTTCTTCACCACTCCTCACATCCAGGAGAACTCTCGCTACATTCTCTTCGCTCACATTCTCATCACTGACACGTTATATCTTACCTTGGGAACTTTAGTCTTGTTTTCCATTCTAAACGATGTATATTTCCCCACCCCCTTTTGTTTATTTATTCTTGCCGCTGCGGCGACTTCCTTTCGGGTCACGCCGTATAATTTGGCTGTCATGTCTCTGGAACGATACGTAGCCATATGCTTCCCGCTGAGACACTTTGAGTTCTGTACAGCGAGAAGAGCTAAATCAGCCATGGTGGTGATTTGGGCGGTAGGATTTAGCCCAAGCATTGCAGACTTTGTAACCATTGTGTACTCGGTGGAAAGGAATTTCTTTTCCCGTGCTGTACTCTGTACCCATCTAATGTTAACCATCAGCCCCTTACAAAATGTCATCCGTTCATTTGTCCATATTCTCAGTTTCACCCTTGTGGCCTTAATCATTTTATTCACCTACGTGAAAGTCATGCTGGTAGCCAAGAGATTGGGCTCACAGGAATCCTCTGCCCTCAAGGCTGCAAAGACGGTCTTGCTCCATGTGTTCCAGCTTATGCTTTGCATGGTAGCTTTCATCTCTACTGTTCTAGAAACAACCATTGCGGATTATAATACTACTCTGCGCGTATCTGGTTTTCTAATATTTACATGTTTGCCTAGATTTCTAAGTCCCTTAATTTATGGAATGAGAGATGAGGTGTTTCGTAAATACATAAGAAAGCTTTACCACATTAGTCCCTTAGTCCCTTGAGGTGTCAGTAAACCTAAAATAAAAATTACTTACAGTGTCCCGAATACAATGTAACAACAGTGTGCGCCATTTTTTTAAAGTATACAGTTTGCACTTTGGTGAAAATACCTGTTGATTGTACCACTGACTCAATGGAGGGAATCAAAACTGGAGCCGATGTGCATGGCAACCAATCAGCTTCTCGCTTTCATTTTCAAATCTTAACTGAGCAAGCTGAAGAGAGAAGCTGATTGGTTGCCGTGCACATCTGCTCCAGTTTTTGTTTGCTCCAGTTTTGATAAATTCCCCTCAATCTGGTTCCTTTGCAGTGACAACAATCTGCAGCATTTCTAGCCTCTGTAGCGTTGCCTCTGCATTGTTGATGCTCCAGACCTGTGACCAAAAAAAAGGGCCTTGTCATTGCCTTACTGTGCCCCATGATGGTCTCTGCTTCCTGTGTCACAGGTAGCACAGCCACATGGGGCAGATCAAAGCAAATGACTGACAGTGGCTCCTTCATGGAGCCTCACTGTCATTTGTTCTATCTAGTTATGGGGCGGTTGTGCCTGGGTTTGGTTCACTTGGACGTTTGCCTAACAGCGAGACATCTGGGTTCCTGGAACATCCAAGAAAACTGAACCCAAGACCACGTGTGTTCTAGCAACCTGCATAGCATCTCTGGCTGCTAGAATGCAGGTAGCCACACCATCACAACCATGATGCTAGCGGCTGGGCTGTACAGCATCAATTGTAGCTAGGGTGCAGGTGGGCACACCATAGCAACCAATGATGCTGTGTGGCCGGCCATTAAAGGAGAACTATGAGGCGAGTGATTTTCACTCACCTCATAGTTCTAGCCGACCTGTGACTACGAAACTGTCACAGGGCGGCTCAATAGATCGGGAAGTGAGCGAATACATACCATCACTCGCTCACTTCTCGATCCTGTCCCTTCAGAGAGCCGTGACTGTCACTCACGGCTCCCTGCAGGGATTCCCCCCCTCCCCGCTCCTCCAGTGCTGACTGGCGGAACGGATGGGGGAGGGGGCGGGTACAGCTGGCTCTGCCTCTAGATAGGCAGAGCCAGCTGTCAATCACGCAGCTGGGTGGATCTTGACAGTAATGTCGGGATCCGTTCCGGCTGCGGCGGTCAGTATATGGCAAGATGTAGATCGCGGTATACTGAGCGTTGGGTCACGGGAGGAAATTAGTTTGTGTCCTCCTGTGACTCTTAGAACTATGGGGAAAAACACTTAACCCCATAGTTCTCCTTTAACATCCTAGGAACCAATCACACTGTATGGGTCCCACAGCATCATTGGTTACCAGGACAAAGACAGAGGTGCGGAGGGCGGGGCAAACTGTTCACCCATTCCTTGAACTGCTAACATCTTCGGTTTGGGTTGAGCTCATGGCTGACCTGAGCCCAAAGCTCATAACTAGCTCTCTTTGGAGTCCTGAAAAATCAGATGATTATACTAGGCTTTGCCCTTGTCCCTCTCATAAGTCATTGATATAAAAGGTATTTTAGCCATTTGTGGGATAACTGTACTAATGCAAAGTTTAAAGGAACGAGGTGTGTAAGAGGTTGGATTTCAAATGGCAGCCTCCTGGTATACATACGGTTTAATTTATGGAATAAGAGATGAGGTGTGTCGTAGATGCATACAAAACTATATCATTTTGTGAAAGTTGATGCAAGATTGGGTATTGTGACAGGCGGCAAATAAAAGTATTGGTCTCCAAAACACTGTGCCTTTGTTTATCTCCAGTTGGGGTGAGTTCAATATTTCAGCCAACCAAGACTTTGTCACGTACCTGGTGGAGACTGAGTGATGGGGGGGCTTCCCTTGCACCTCCTGTCCAGCAATCCCTGGAGTTGGGACAGGGTAAGTCGGAACTCAGAGAAGCACGAGTGGCTGTAGATGGTTCAGATGCAACAGGGTCAAAAGCAAGCCAAAGGTCAATCATAGCCAGGCAACCGGGGTACAAGGGAGTAAGCCCGGAACAAAGTCATGAAGCAAGCCAAAGTCAAGCACAGCCGAGCAAAGAAGGTACAAAATGGCATCCAGGAAGCATAGTCAGGATACAAAGCCGGTGTCAGGCCAAGGGATTGAGATATCATAGAGTCAAAACAAGCAGGGTCAAATCACAGGAGAAGCGCACAGGTCAGGTCACAGGAAGCAGAAGATGACGACCACTCAGCAACTTCCCTTGGTGAAACTCTGGTTTAAATAGGCAGTCCAGCGGGAGACCCTAAATATGATCCTGTACATTGAACGCATCATTTAGTTATGTTCAGGGCCAGATTTGCCACAAGGCCACCGAGGCCCGTCCTCGAGGCGGCAGGGAGCAGAGGGGCGGCAGGGGTGTGGAATCTCCCGACGCCCGGTATATGTAGTTCCGGGCGCCGGGCAGGTAGTTGTTTTGTAAATTTAGCCCTGTTTTAGGCAAGCAGAGCTAAATGTAGAGCGGGGAAGCCGCTCGTTCGTTTACAAGTGATATTCTCGGTCATTTGCAAGTTATCTCGGCAATGTAGACGGACCTGCAGTCTGTTGTAATAAGACTGCAGGTCCGTCCTCCCCCCCTGCCGCCGTGTACCTCACTCCTCGCTGGCCACCTCTCCCTGGAGATCTTCAGGATGGAGAGCAGAGCAGAGAACGTGCGTTCTCAGCCCTGTTTTAGGCAAGCAGGGATAAATGTAGAGCGGGGAAGCTGCTCGTTCATTTACAAGTGATCTCAGCGATGTCGTCAAGATCGCTTTTAATAAGACTGCAGGACCATCCTCCCCCCGCTGCCGTGTACCTCTCTCCTCACTGGAGATCTTTAGGATGGAGTGTGGGGAGCAGAGCGGAGAACATCTGTTATCCGCTCTGCTCCATGTAAACAGTGAGAAGGGAGAGCTACACTCGCATCCTTCCCGCCCCTCAGCTGTCACAGGAGTTCCAGCACAGTGGTGCTGTGCTAGAACTCCTGTATTGGAGGTGACAGGTTCAATAAAGAAAACTTGTCACCTCCAAATGCTATCACACAGGAGCTTGTTAGCTCCTGTGCGATAGCAATAAAGTTAAGTGAAAAAATTTTTTACAAAAAATTGATCAAAAATAATTAAATAAATAACATTTTTTACGAAAGTAAAAAATAAGAAATAATAATTTAAAAAAAAATGTGATTACAAAGTAAAAAAATAATAAGAAAAAAATAAATAAGTAAAAAAGGTGGAAAAGAGTATTTTTTTTAGAATAAGTGTAAAATAGAAATTAGTTTTGATTGCACAGTGCTGTAGCAAACTAAGTTGTCTCTTTATAACAGATGAACTTGAAAAAACCCCACATGGGTAGCACTTTTTGGGTGACAGTTAATATTAACTTCAGTAAAAAAAAACTTACAGGGCTATTCACTAAAGGGTGAAGAGTTTGGAGAAGGCCGGAGAAGGGAACAATCTAGGACATAGCTGATTTGGAAACATTCTCCAATTCAGCTCACTTTCCAGTTCAGCTATGTTGTCCTAGATTGTTCACTTCTCCTGCCTTCTCCAAACTCTTCTCCCTTTTGTGAATAGTCCTGTTAAAGATTAACTTGACTCATGTACAAATAATTTTTCAGTTTATTCATTAAGACCATGTTAAAAGTCATTTGTACTCATCATAAAATCTGCATATAAAATAATTCATAGCTCCATAACTAATAGTAGTTACATGTTTAAGTGTCAATATTCGTTGCACAGAAAGCCCCACGCCTCCGCCTTTTGTATCTCTACATATCTTTCAGTACAATAGGGATATCATCAGACCATAAGAGATGAAGAGAATGTCTTCATTGGAGTGAAGGAGTGACGTGTTGGGCAGACAGGGTCTGCTTACTCCGAGCAGATTGTGCACTCGTCTGGTCTTTATTAAGGTCCCCACACACCTTGCGATAATCGTACGTTAATCGAGGGAAATCCTGCGATCGTGCGATTATCGTAAGGTGTGTGGAAGCCGTGCGACCTCTACTACTGTACGGTCGCACGACTTTAAACTTACGAACATGTTCGAAAACCCGCCGAGCATCGTACGATGTTCGGCGGGTGTGTAGCATGTTCGTAAGATAAAAGCCGGACGGGCCGGTGTGCGCAAGCGCCCTCAGGGGGCGTGGCTTGCGATCATCGCAAGTACGATCTGCCTATGCAAGATAGGCAGATCGTACGTTTTTCTAAGTACCTTACAACCATCGCAAGACAAAAGTCTTGGGATGGTTGTAAGGTGTGTGCCCAGCCTTAGTGATGAGCCGAACACCCCCCCTCACCACTCCTCCCAATCATTGTATTCAGGTGTTCCGTGACATTTCCTTGCTACTAAATATTCCGCTGTCACCTGTTACTAGTATTATATTATGCATTAAATGCTGTATAAAGCACTGACACCAGTTAGCTTACACTACACTACACTGTGCACTGTCAGAAACATTCTATTTTTTACTCCAGCAACACACTACATAAGGCTGCCGTGTAAGCAACCTTACATAGTGTGGGGCTGGGACTTAGCTGTGAGCCATGATTGGGCAAAGTCATCATTACTTTGCCCAATCATGGTTCATACAGAGCCCTGTGCCCTGAATGGGCAAAGTCTTGCACCTGACCTGTGGTCAGGTGCATTGGTTTACCCAATCAAGGCTCTCCAATGCAACCAGCACGTTGCGGGATATTCAGCGGGCGAACACACGAACTGCCGATGTTCGAGTCGAACTCACATTCGACTCGACGTGACCGTCAACCACTAACTCCCAAAACTAACCCTACCTAAATTTTTAATCTGGTTCTAGATGTACTCTTACAGAGAGAGATCAAATAGTTTCTTTCAGCGTTTGAACCCCAGCCTCAGCGGGCTTTGGTGTAGAGGTATTAATACAAGAAAATTAGACCTGGGGAGTCAGCAACCTTTTTCACGTGAACTGGGGCGTAGATAAGCAGGAAGACAAAAACCCCTCTACAGCGTTTGTCCACACAGGCACAGCAGCGAGGTTTTACAGGATTCCTGTGGCCCTACCAGGTATAAAATATGCATATTTACATAGGGCCAAGCTGGACCAATCTAGGTATGCATAAATATTTATACCTGCAGTTCAACTTTAATCTTTATCCTCATTCTAGATCTAGCCCATACATGTTACCGTTAACCTCAACCATTAAGCCCTAAAACTAACCCAACTTTCTCCTACATTCTACCGTGTTTCCCCCGAAAATAAGACCCATCCCGAAAGTAAGACCTAGCGCTATCTTCAGAGATTTCTCTGAAAGTAACCCCAAAAATAAGACCTACCCCGAAGATAAGACCTATTTCGGCTTTTGCCTCGGCTTTTATGGTACATAGAAAGCTGCCGCTGAAAACGACATTTCCCAGCAGGCAGCGGCATGGCCAGTGGGGTCGGAGTGAGGTCAGGGGAGGTGAGGGAACTTCTGACTGGTCCATGCGACGAGGTGGCTCCCTGGACGGCATCAGAGAGGAGAGCTCCAGGACAGCTGCAGATTTCAGGAACTGTGTGATACAGTACATTCCATATCTCTGCTCTGTGTGACACCTGTGTGCCTCAGCCCCCACAGCTTATTTTATCTCTATTATTTAAATTATGGTAGAAAAAAAAGTATGTGGAGGGGATGCTCAATGTGGACAAGAAAAAAATAACACATCCCCCGAAAATAAGACCTAGTGTGTTTTTTTTTTTGGGGGGGGGTCTATACTCATTTGGATTTCCCTAAGGATTCCGTTATTGACTGCATCTGCCTGCTGCTGGGTATAGCCTTGCCACAGAGCAGAGCAACCAATAATGGAATGCTATGGATATTTATGTCACTCCAGCCAATCATTAGGAGTTTTGTGGCCAGTGGTGCATTAGGAGTTTTGTGGCCAGCATGGGAGAGGACATAGATATCAGGGTCTGACCGTGTGAGGCTCTCTTTCTCCCCTTGGCCTTCTGTCTGGGAGAGGTGTGTTACATGTGTGCTGTCTTACTAGGCCTGAAGCCTACAGGTGGTCAGATGTGGACCTAGTCATGGTCCAAAATTATTCCTGGGGGTGGAGAGCCAGGGAGGGACTTTGTTTGCTGGAGGTGCCAAACAAGCCAGGATGGGCTTGGACCTCAGAGAGAAGTCTGATGTCTCACCCGGGGAGATCTCAAAATGTCTGCAAGCTAAGGTCCTCTATCACGGTGCCATTGCACGTTTGGCTTGAGTACCCTCTGCACTATGAAGCTGGAGAGCATTTGGTGTGTCAGATGTCTGCAGCCCTATTCCCTATCTCTTTGTGTTGTCGTTGTTGGTTCTGTACCGTCCCCCTTCCCCTGTCAGCGCTATCCCAGCACAGGATAACACTACAGGTGGCTCTGAAGGTGTGATCTACAGTAAAATGAACAGGTCTCCCTGTCTTTCCTCTATAATGGATCCACAGCACACCAGCACACCTTGAGATCTAGGGTCGGTTGCTATGGGTTACGGAAACTCCGAATTCTTCTTGTCTAGGGATACATCCTCTCGCTTTGCCCATCGGCACTTACCTCCTTTTCTGGTGATCAATTGAAGTGAGGTCCAGACTGTAGATATGATGCTTTAAACTTTTATTGAAGAACTTCAGGGAGGGAGAGGGGAAGGGTTAGGATCATTCAGGCAGATGTAGACTACATGGCTTTTCAGAGAGTGTGGTTACTATTTCCATGCACAGCAGGTCAAACACCTGACGCTGCATTAACTGAGGTGGAAATTACTGATCCTTGTCTTTAGTAATAGTAGCCGCTGGATCTGCTGCCACCAGGCTCCAGGGTCATCCCATGGCTTGTCTCCAGGCTTCAGGCCTAGCCATCTCAGACAATACATGGCAGCCTGCCCGCAGGCTGGGCATGGGGGAGGAAGAGAGCGCTCACGTGGTCCACCCCAAGTATTTATCTCCTCCCCCAGCATGCACCACTGGCTATCGTTCAACAGTGATTGGCTGAGGAGGGATATCCACTCATAGCAATCCCATTGGGAGGAACTTCATCTACTGGAGGTACCAGACAAGCCAGGATGGGCTTGTACCTCAGAGAGAAGTCTGGTGTCTCACTCTGGAAGATCTCAAAATGTCTGCCAGCTAAGGTCCTCTATCACGGTGCCACATTTTGGCTTGAGTACCCTCTGCACTGTGAAGATATCTGCAGACCTATTCCCTCTCTCCCTGTTTTGTTGTTGGTTTTAATAAAGCATCATAAAAATTCTAAAAGTAAACTCACTGGCACCCTATTTTACTCAATACACCCCACATTCCGCCTAAGGATCCATCCCTAAGGCGAAATGTCAGCCCCTCCTTTCCCTAGAATACAGGGGTGGGGTGCTACATATATTATAATAGAGATAAATGTAATCATATGGGAAAATCACTAATGAAAATGCGATGCAATAGAAGGTTTGCCACCTGTGCCCCAGTTAGGGTTGCCACCTGTCCGGGATTCACCCGGACAGTCCAGGTTTTATATGCTGTGTCCGGTTTTCATGAAGCCCGATAGGGCTAGATAGGGGCTACTGGCCCCCCACTGAAAATAGTCTTGACTGTGATATTTACATGGGACGAAGCCGCGACTCATTCTCCCCAAAAAAATTCAGTACGTCGCTAGAGTGTTTGGGTTTCGCTGAAAGAAAAGGTGGCAACCCTAGCCCAAGTCTGTGCGCCACAATGAAAAAGAGAACACTTTATTGGGCCCTTTTTACATAATCATGACCCAGTTTTTAGTTATACTCCATAAAATGATGATTGGAACGGTCTGACATGTATTCCCACAATAGTCAGGCCTTTGTTTGTCTCATCTGTAGAAACTGATGACTTACATTTTTGCTCACTTGTACTCCTTTGGGAAACCATTACCGCATACCAGTGACCCCTTGGAGCCCTTCTTGTTTTGATCACCAGAGGATTACCTAATGAACTGGTTAACACGCTTGTCAGGTACGATTATGTGCCGTGGCATTTGCCGAGGCCTTTCGGGGCTATCAGAGGCTATTAAAAGAGACCTGCAACTTCCCATAAACATAGCGTTACATATATAGGAGATGGCAAAGGCTGCACAAGAACTGACACCCAACCCATCCCACCCATCTAGAAAAGAGACCTTCAAATCCCATCAAGCGCTTTTGCTGGAGTGTGGAATTTACTGCAAATTTACTGTATTTGTACAAATACAAATAGGATACAACTGCATTCATCATAAGGTGAGAACACATTTAGGAAAAAAAATGTAGTAAAGCTCAACTGAGCTGTTAGTTTAAATAAAATTAAAGTGCATTGTAGGTGCATCAAAACAAAAGGTGCGCAAAGTCTTACAGTTTGCTTTCTTTAAAAAGCAGCCTCAGCCTTAGAAGAAAAGCCTGTCCCCTGCCAGCATGCTGCAGAGAAGTTCCCTTGCTCTCTGTGTGGAAGCAGTGGTCCTATAGCTTGGCCATCAGCAAAGCTCATGCTCTGTAGCAACTAGGGATGCACCGATACCACTTCAGATACCAGTGCCGATACTTGGCATTTTTATGAGAACTACCAGGGTTGCAGTGGTTACAGCTGGGACTTGGCTCTGGTGCTCCACCACTGTCCTGAAATCATTAGTCTGTATTGTTTTAGAAAAAATGTCACATGACAATAAACAAAAATGTATCAGTACTTGTGCTTGCAAAAATGGTATCGGTGCATCCCTTTAAACACTGAGTGGCCAGATTATTATGACCACCTGACGTTTGTAGGCAAATTAGCTATAATTTGGCGCTGAAGTTGCTAGAGGGCCAGACCATTATAAATAGGGAAGCGGGTTGGTTACCACGACAGTAGAAGTGATTACTCAGTGTATATGTTTATAAAAGCAAAATCATACATTCAGGCTGGGTTCACACCTGGGCGTACCATAGGCGCATTTTTTCTGCTCGTTTTTTGCACGTTTTTTCGTTCAGTGAAACGCGCGTTTTTAAACCTTCCTGGCGGTATGATTTTTTTTCCTTTATTTTCTCTATCTTTTTTGGGGTTTTTTTTTTTACTTCCAAATTTCCCGCCGGTTCCGCCCCCCTGCGACGCGGGCGCTCGCAAGGGACGGAACCTGGAAGACGGCAGCAGCCGGAGGACACAGATGGGAATCGCGGACAAGGTTAGACCTACAATGTCTTCCCTAGTGCGGCTCTGGGTTACCGCTTTGTTAACCCTGAGCCACACTCGGGATTTCACTTGCTGAGCGTTTTTCGGCGCTTCGATCGGCGCTGAAAAATGCCCAGGTGTGAACCCAGCCTCAGGGCTTGTTCACACCAAGCACGTTCCAGGAGCAGAGCGGAGCAGTTACAGACCGGATCAAAACTGCGTCCAATGTACTCCAATGGTATCTTGGGCTCCAGTTCACACCGCAGCGTTCAGTTCCAGAGCATGTAAAACAACTGCAGCAAGCCCTATTTTACCTGCTCTGGAACGCTCGCAAACGCATCAAAAACGCATGCAAACACCCTGGAACGCACTGAAAGCCCATTTTAAAATAAAAATAAATAAAAAAAACAATTTTAATTTTTTTTTAAACCAAAAACGGCCCGGAATGCATCAAAAACGCGGCAAAAAACACAGCATAACACACTGCACTGCGTGTGAAGAAACTCATGCAGATCTGGTCTGCATTTGGTGTGAACAAGCCCTAAAACAGAGATGTACAAATCCCGGCAGCTCCGTGTGCTCCTTACAAATAACAGCTGCCTCCTAATTTTTACATTTTTCTCTAGTCTAGTCTTAGAGCTGGAAAAGTATCTGTACCGAGTACGGCACTTGGTATTGGTGCATCCCTAGTAGCAATGTAGCTGTTTTTTTTACTGGACACTAACCTCTGTGGCTGTGCCCATGCGAATGGCCCTAATTTGAGCACTTTGGATTTTATGCAGTGCTTAAGCAAAGGATCTTCAGTGAGATCAGGCTCAGCGATAGGTTAGGCATCAGTCTGCCCCCTTTATATATCTAGGGACCCAGTGGCATTGCAGTAAGTACCTTGCAGGAAGGTTCCAGTTGGACTTTGGTCCTGCATGGTCAAGGGTTCCAGACAATTGTCCCATCAGTATCCAGTTGTCTGAGGAGTCGATTAAACAAAGAAGACTCAGGGGTCTATTCACAAAGCTGCCGAGGGCAGCCGAGTGAATGACCAAACAGAAGTGAAACAGACATGCCATCTGTTTGAATTGTTAGAGACCTGTAACATTCAACTGCATCCCAAGGGGCCCTGCATTGCTATGTTGGTAAGGAGTACCTCTAATCATACATACACTCAGGTGTAGTGCAACACACATGTGTTCCCCATCTTACTGTTCTATTGTACAGTATAAGTCAGTGGAGGAAAACCTTATTTCTCCTTAAACAGTGTAGACTGACATATGAGTTCCCTAAAGGAGAATCTTCCTTTTATAACTGGAATTTCCTTCTGAGTGGAGGCACTGCCGTTATAGAACATTCCATTCTATATAGAACATGTAGAACTGTACATTTTGTAAAGGCTCAGTTGTCCTGAATGATATTGTTCAGACAGGGTCATTTCACATACTGTAACCCGCTCCAGTATTGGAGAGCAGATGATCCTCGCACACATGCATTGCTCTGGGAGCTTACTAAGCAATAATCCAACATGTACTTGATGTACTGATAGAAGGAAGGCACTTAAAGGAATTTGAAGGAGCATGTCGTAAATAAAGATGCTATATTATCAGGGCCAGATTTACTCTCTCTGCTTCCCCAAGGCCAGGTTCCTCAGGCTGATCACTGAGAGGTGAAGTGAATAACATTGATTATCTGGTTACAATGGCACCTGGAAGTGGGGGGGATATATTACAATGGCAACTGGAAGTGGGGGGATATATTACAATGGCACCTGGAAGTGGGGGGATATATTACAATGACACCTGGATACATTGATACCAGGGAGTCGGGGAGGGGGGGGTATATATTACAATGACACCTGGAAGTGGGGGGGATATATTACAATGGCCCCTGGAAATGGGTGGGAAATATTTGTCAGCAAGTTAATATTTTGTCCCTGAAGTTGATGTGTTGGAAGCAGAAAAAATGGGCAAGCGTAAGGATCTGAGCGACTTTGACAGGGGCCAAATTGTGATGTCTAGGAGGACCGGGTCAGAGCAACTCCAAAACTGCAGCTCTTGTGGGATGTTTCCAGTCTGCAGTGGCCAGGACCTACCAAAAGTGGTCCAAGGAAGGAAAATCGGCGAACCAGTGACAGGGTCATGGGTGGCCAAGGCTCATTGATTCACGTGGGGAGGGAAGGCTGGCCTGTATAGTCCGATCCAATAGAAGAACTACTGTAGCTTAAATTGCTGAAAAAAGTTAATTCTGGTTCTGATAGAAAGGTGTCTGAACACACAAGGCATTGCAGTTTGTTGCGTATGGGGCTGCTTAGCTGCAGACCTCTCACAGAGCAACGACAAGCGGGGAGGAGAGAAACTTTCAGGAGGCCAAGCGGGACAGGGAGGAGAGTGCTATCAGTGGTGTCACAGGAAGCCAAGCTCTCCTCCCGCACCACCCCGCTCGGCCTCCTGTGACAGGCAGATCAGGATGGAGATCCATAATACTTGGTCAGGCTCTGCCTCCCCTGTCCGCACGTCTCTGGTTTGTGGGAGGTTAGGTGTTAAGAGTTAGATTTAGGGGTTTGGTTACGTTTGGTGCAGGTTAGGTGTTAGAGTCATCATAAAGGGTTGATTTGAGATTAGTTGTATCATTATACTCACTTATTTCCAATGCTGAAAACTGCCCGCCATACATTACCAGCACTGGGTTCTCCATAAGCCAAGGCAGGGGCGTATCTAGCACGAGGCAAACAAGGCGTTTGCCTCGGGCGGCATTTTCCAGGGGGGCGGCCCCCCAGGCAGAGGGTGAGGCGGCCGGTGAGCAGAGGGGACCGTGAGCGGGACAGCTTCGCCTTCCGACATGAGGTAAATGCTCGGACCGTATCTCAGGGTCAGCCGGCTGAGCCAAGGCACTTGAAGTTCTTGTTTTTCTGCGTACCAGTTTTGTGGTTATTGTTGTTTTTAATATTAAGAATGTTTTGTTATATTTTATTATTAGACATTTCACACCACCCCCCAACGATGAACCTAACCGTACTCAGTACCTTCAATAACAAGACTTACAATAGCACCCAAAACGTCCAACGGTCCGAAAATTTAAAGATTGCTCTCATTGTAGTCACTATCTTCTGCCTGTGTTTCTTCATCTACTTCATCGTAGTCCTTCTGATGGTTTACTTCACGACTCCTCATGTCCGGGAGAATGCACGATACATCCTCTTTGCTCATATGCTCATCAATGACACAATACACCTAAGCCTTGCGCTCTTCCTGTGTGTTGGCATTGCATTCTACTTATATATTCCTGTACCTGTCTGTTATGTTCTGGTGACCTGTGCCACAGCTACATTCCGAATCACTCCGTACAACTTGGCCTTCATGGCCCTGGAACGATATGTGGCTATTTGTTTCCCTCTCAGACACATCATGTTGTGTACAGCCCAGAGGACATATTTTGCTATTGCAGCAATGTGGTTTGTTGGGTTGGTTCCTAATATGGCTGATCTGATAGTCCTCATTTCCTCTGTTGAGAAGAAATATTTCTCCCAGAATCTACTGTGCCAGCAGCAGTCATTGATTGTTCTACCAGCTCAGAGCACCATACAATCCTCCAACATACTTGTAAGTTTAATTCTGGTGTCTTTGGTCATTCTCTTCACCTACATCAAGGTTATGTTAATAGCTCGAAAAACTGGTTCTGGGAAGTCTTCAGCCTCCAAGGCTGGTAGAACCGTGATCCTTCATGCAGTCCAGCTCTTTCTATGTCTGCTCTCTCTGACCTCTTCATTTTCAGAATTATACCGCGGAGATTATTTTCTCTTTGTGATTATGTTCAATTTTTTGCTGTTCATGTGTTTGCCGAGACTTCTCAGCCCTCTGATTTATGGCATCCGAGATGAAGTGTTCAGTAAAAGCATTAAGAAGATGTATTCCACCAGCTAGTAATCTACCAGTCACGGTCCAACAAAGGTTATTCTAGATTTCCTCTGTAGCCACCATCACCTTCTGTGAGGTGGCTACTAGACATTTAGTGATATGTAGTCAGCCTGGCTGGAATTATAGTGGCAGTTATCTGGTTTATTCCAGGTCTCTGGCATTGCCTGTACCCCCCTGGGTGCAGTGTGGCTCTGTCATATTGTGGGACAGCCAATGAGAGACACTGTAGTGAATGTACAGTACAGCAGCCAATCGCTAGGTTTCTCTCAACCAGTGGTGCTTGCTGGGATAAGGTACATATACTGGAGGGATTTGCCATGTGCTCAGAATAGCTGGGACCAGCTAAAATGTGCCCTGCAAGTCTACGGCAAGAGCCCTGCAAGTCTACGGCAAGAGCCCTGCAAGTCTACAGCAAGAGTTTTGCAAGTCTACAGCAAGAGTTTTGCAAGTCTACAGCAAGAGTTTTGCAAGTCTACAGCACGGGTTTTGCAAGTCTCAGTTTTTATAGGGCCTATGCACTAAAAAGTAAAGAGGTGAATTGTCAAGAGAATTGCAAAATCTAGCCCAAAGTGACTGAAGTAGAAATAATTATCTTCCATTCAAATATTCAAACTACTTTGGCCTATATTTTGCCATTTCCCTGACAATTCACCTAGATTCACTGACTCATGTTCATTAAAATATTATAATAAAATCAATACATAACACTGCATTACATCTTACAAACTTTTTTTATTATGTTGAACAGTTAACAAAACATTAAAAGAATATTTACAAAAACAATACTAAAATGGTACACTAAAAATAGATAATCTTTTTCTGTCCATTGGGCTTGGATTTGGAACTGGCCTGTTAAAATAAAAACAAAAACTATTATTACATATTACCAAATTGTAATTTCTATGGCTAAACAGTACTAGCTAACAGTAGCTCAATTTCAGTTTTACATAAGTATTTTAATCAATAGACACATTAACTCTTAGATGCAACTACATGGCGTCCAACTTCCTGATTGGCCGGGAAACCAGCTCCATGCTCCCACGTCACTTAAAGGAGAACTATGGGGTTAATGCTTTTCCCCATAGTTCTCCTTAGGGTAATGGGAGGACGCTAGTTTGTGAACCCTAGGCTCAGTATACCGCGAGCTGTAGCTCGCGGTATACTGAGACGCCGCAGCTGAAGCGGATCCCGACAATTGTGCCGGGATCCGCCCAGCTGCGTGACTGACAGCGGGCTCTGCCTATCTAGAGGCAGAGCCAGCTGTACCCGCCCCCTCCCCGTCCGTTCCGCCAGTCAGTGCTGGCGGAGCGGGGAGGGGGGAATCCAGCCCCTCCCCTGTCACGGCAGAGAGCCGTGACAGGATCGAGAGGTGAGCGAACGCCAGTATGTGTTCCCTCACCTCCCGATCTACTGAGCCGACCTGTGACAGTCTCATTGTCACAGGTCGGCTAGAACTATGAGGTGAGTGAAAAGAACTCACCTCATAGTTCTCCTTTAAGTGACGAGGGAACATGGAGTCGGCTTCCTGGCCAATCAGGAAGCATGTAATGACTCGACGCCTGGCTTCCTGATACCAGAAGTTTCGGTATCGGGAAAGGCATCGGGAGCATTTGGGCGAGTACGAGTACAAATACTCAGTATCAGCACTGATACCAGTATCGGTATCGGTGTATCCCTACACCCGAGGACAGGAAGTGTATTGTTTTCCAGGATTATTAGGTGAAAAATGAAGGAACAAAAGCCTGAAAAAGGAATCTAAGGCAGCCACCACATCTAGACAGAGAGCACAGGAAGCTATCGGCTCACAAGTTTTCCAGCACGGTAAATAGGGATTATATGAATTTATCAAACAGATCTAATAAAATGCTTTCAATGTCAAATTTAACAGACCTTTTGTTGGAAGTTCTTGCGCAGCCTCACAGAGAAACACAAGCACACAGTCAGATATGCATGCTGCTCATGGCTTGAGAAACAAAAGGAACAAAGCCACAGCTTTATTCTCTACCTTATTCAATACAACAGGGTATCATATATAGATATATATATATATATATAACAGAACTTATAAACACTGCCATCTAGTGACCAAAACTGTATACTGCAATAGTTATTGCTATAAACACAGTAATGTGTATTCTAACACCTTTAATGTGCATATAATATGTTTTAGGCTCATTAAACTGATAATAAAAACATGTTTGTGATTCTACTGATTTGTTGATTGTTGTCATAGTTATTGTACTCTCCAATACCGAATACCGATACCGGCATCCCGAGGTACTGTGGGCCACGTTTGTCAAGAAGCCAGGCGGCGCTTCCTGAATCCCTGGGAAGCTGGTGTTCTATCGAAAGAACGCCAGCTTCAAGGTTCCCTCATGACACTGCAAGGCAGCCTGGCTTCCTGACCAATCAGGAAGCCGGGTCGGCGGGTCAGGAAGC
>NW_017307648.1:434124-436210 GCF_000935625.1 Nanorana parkeri
CTGACGACTGCAACTGTTAGAATACAAAAAAAAAAAAGGAAAGCCTGCAGAAAGCAAAGAAGCTATTGCTTCCTGTGCTATCTGCCATCATTTCAGGGGGGTGCTCTCTCCCAGCCCCCCCTAACCTCTCCTCCGTGGGTGGGGGGAGAGCACCTCACGGAAATGAGAGGGACACCTCCCTGAAAGTGCTTCTTTCAGGTTGGGATCCCTGCGTCCGGCTTCCTCCATGGTCAGGAAGCTGGGCTGCCTAGCGCACTGTCTCTCCTTGCACTGAGACACACACTTCCCCCTAGCTAGGTGCAGCTGCACACTAATGAAGTCCTGTGCAGTCTTCACTAAACTACGGTCCATGGAACTAGGAGTCTGTCCCACCCAGAGCTCTATCAGACTCCTAGTAACACCAGCCCCAGGATTTGTTTTACCAATACGAGGTAAAGAGCTATTTTTCTTTACCTCCAAATCTATGCTGGCATTACCTTAGATGATGGATCTAAGGATCCGTGGAGGAATGTATCTACCATCTATCACTTTTCCTGCCAACCTGGCAGGTTTTACTGGCACCATGTTACAATATATATTTATACACACAGTATATATAAAAACCCCATCAGAATGCTTTATATGAACCACAGCTGCTGCTTGAATGTCTGAAAAGATATTAGCAATTACAATAAATAAACTGTCCCCCCCCCCAATTCATGCCAGACCCTTGAGGTCTGGCAGGAATTTTAGGAGGGAACCTTTGCCCCCAATAAAATGCATGGGTTCCCTCCCAAAATCCCTTACAAGACCCTTGATCCGAGCAGCAGGCTGGCAGAGCAGGAAAGAGGGTGGTGATCGTGTGCCCCCCCCTCCTGCACCATACCAGGCCACAAGGACTATATTAATCCACCACCATTAATAAAAATGACTACGCAATCACAAGGTGGAGGATTAATATAGTCCTTGGGATCCTCACCTTTAGAATAAAATCCACACATTTTAATGTGATCTTTCATTGGTTCCTATGAATGTGCCAAAAAGCAGGGAAATTACTGAAGTAGGTTCTTGTAATACATCTTTGACATTACAGAGCAAGTCCAGTTGAATGAGACTATCACTAGCTATATTATGACCTGGAAAATGGGAGCTTTCAGAGACGTATACAACAAGCGGGATTCTGTTTTATGTTATAGGTGAGAAGTGTTCTGTCGGAAGGGTGGTAGAGAACTCATGTGCTTCAGGTGCAGGTAAAAATGCCAAGGAGTGAAGGAGCCATAATTATTAACTACCCTATTTATGAAGAAATAGTTATGAGCTTACAGTTCTGCTTTACGGAGAACCCCCCCCCAACCAACCAACACCTTTGAGAAGATGTTAAAGGATATGTAAATCCTCAAAATGAACTACACCGGTCAGCCATAGCATTCTGATCACTGAGAGGTGAAGTGAATAACATTGATTATCTGGTTACAATGGCACCTTGAAGTGGGGGGGGGGGGGGATATATTAGGCAACAAGTGAACATTTTGTCATTGAAATTGATGTGTTGGAAGCACAAAAATGGGCAAGTGTAAGGATTTTAGTGACTTTGACAAGGACCAATTTGTGATCGCTAGACGGCTGGGTCAGAGCAACTCCAAAACTGTAGCTCTTGTGGGATGTTCCCGGTCTGCAGTGGTCAGAACCGACCTGTGCCGTCAGAATAGTCAGAAAATGCATAGAATTCTTACAGCCTGCTGTGTATATGTGTGTGCCTAATCTGCAATCAAGATCAGTGCCAGCCGCCATCTTGTGAAAGCACATGGTCGCACAAGCTTACTGCACTTCATGTGAATGTTGAAAACTGTTTCTCTACATTGAACTGTGTTACCCCACCTGTCTAAGCTGCTGTTCGTCTTCTTAAAGAGACAGTACCATTTTTTGCAAAAACGTGAAAAATGTCTAGACAAGGCTCTGAATACTCTTTTATGGCTGAACCAAAGCAGATACATCATGCCTCTGAACCCGCAGACGTACAGGGAGCAGATTCTGCAGACATTGCCGAACAGAGTGTGAGACCCAAACGTACAGTAAAACCAACACAGAAACTCAGAGAAAACTATGA
>NW_017307648.1:436241-450655 GCF_000935625.1 Nanorana parkeri
ACAAGTTGCCACCCACGGAGTGACTTACTGCACTTGAAAGGACTGTTCCAGATTTCATCTTATATTTGAATTGTGGATATATGTTCTTTCTTTATTTTCAGGTCTAGAGGACAAGTTACAAGTTCACATTTATGGACTTTAATAGTTATTAATTGTTTATTTGCATAACTACCGTTATGATGTAGATAGTGGCATTATCATGCCAGACGGGGAGTGTGCCGCCCCAATAGGGGCATAGAATATGAGATGCATAGCCTCAGTTAATATTAGCATTGTTATATAGGTTAGAATTTATATAGTGTGATTTGCCTAACTATTTTCTCATAGCTAAATTCATGTGTTATCCTATGCTGCCATCTAGTGGCCTTTTGTTGTAATGTACATGTCTTTCTGTAATTATTCCTCATGTGACGAGGTATTTCCCCCTAGTGTACGCCCCTTCCTTCTTCCTGTGTGCAGTACTTCCTGTGTCATGGCCACAGTTGAAAGCCACATGTAACAAGGACACACATGTGATCTGCACAGTACCGAGGAAAGGCATCATTTTCTGACCGCACAATACTATAACCGTTCAACTGCTGTTCCTATCATCTGCTGTAATCTTGATGTTAAGAATAAACACCTCTTTTGAATGAATCGGTATTGACGAGTTCAGCTATCTGACGAGGATTGTCCGCAGTGAGTATATCTGCTTATACAGGCCAGGCATAGAGGTCTCAGCAAGGGATATATTTCGCTATCACAACGATCGGAGTCAGAATACGACCAAAAGTGGTCCAAGGAAGGAAAACCGGTGAACTGGTGACAGAGTCACACTGATGCACATGAGGAGCGAAGGCTGGTCCGTGTAGGCCGAACCAATAGAAAGGGCTACTGTAGCTCAAATTGGCGAAAAAGTTAATTCTGGTTCCGATGGAAAGGTGTCTGAACACGCATCTCAGTTTGTTGCCTATGGGGCTGTGTAGCCACAGACTGGACAGGGTGCCCATGCTGACCCATGTCCACCGCCAAAAGTGCCTACAATGGACAGGTGAGCATCAGAACTTGATCACAGAGCAATGGAATAAGGTGGCCTGGTCTGATTACTCATATTTCTTTTACATCATGTGGATGGCCGGGTGCATGTGTGTCGCTTACCTGGGGAAGAGATGGCACCAGGATACACTATAGGAAGAAGACAAGCCGGCAGAGGCAGTGTGATGCTTTGGGCAATGTTCTGCTGGGAAACCTTGGCTCCTGCCATTCATGTGGATGTTACTTTGACACGTACCACCGACCTAAACATTGTCATTGACCAAGTACACCCCTTCATGGAAACGTTATTCCCTGATGGCAGTGGTCTCTTTCAGCAGGATAATCTGCCCTGCCACACTGCAAAAATGGTTCAAGAATGGTGTGGCAGTTTGGGGAATATAGCCCAATGGTGAGCGCTAAGTGACCACTTTAGAAGCCAACTTTAACATAAAAAGGACAGTCTTTATTCATTCAAAAGGACAACAATCAGTGGCGTAACAATCCCCATAGCGACCCAGGCGGCCGCTATGGGGCCCGGCCAGGACACCCCCCTGATGCCGTGCGGGCTGCCTGGGTCGCTATGACATATCAGCCTGCTGACTGTGACTGGCGGGTGTGAGGAGGAATGTGACACTGTTAGATCACTGCCTTTTCAATGCAATAGAAGGTCTACTACCTATTTATCTGTGCCCAGGTCTGTTCGCCACAATGAAATAAGAACATTTTATGGGCCCTTTTTACAGTTATACTCCATAAGATGATGATTGGGACGATCTGGCATGTATTCCCACAATAGTCAGGCCTTTGTTTGCTTCATCTGTAGAATCTGATGACTTACATTTTTGCTCACTTGTACTCCTTTGGGAAACCATTACCGCATACCAGTGACCCCTTGGAACCCTTCTTGTTTTGATCACAAGAGGATTACCTAATGAACCGGTTAACTAGCTTGTCAGGTACGATTATGTGCCGTGACATTTTCCGAGGCCTATTGAGGCTATTAGAGGCTATTAAAAGAGACCTGCAACTTCCCCCTGAACACAGTGTTAAGGATACAGAAGAGGGCAAAGGCTGCACAAGACCCAACATCTAGAAGGAGACCTTCAAATCCCATCAACCTCTCTGCTGGAGTGCGTAATTTATAACAACATCCTTGTAAGTACAAATAGGATAAAACTGCATTCCTTATAAAATGAGAACACATTTAGGGAAAACGTATTAGGGCCTGTTCACATGAGATCAGGTCCTGATCAGGTCCTGATCAGCAGACGTGGAGCTGCTGATGCAGTGCGTTTTTGACGCGTTTTTGATGCGTTTTCGGTCCGGATGCTGACTTTTCTTTTTTTTTTTAGCCAAGGTGCTGTCAGTATGCAGATTCAGCCTCTGAGGTCACTTCCGCCCTCTCGGAACATCTACTTCCCTTTGTGTATGTAAAGCTGGTGATCAGACATGTATCACATATTTGCATGCATGTTGATGGTGCTGGCTACAGCAATCTGCAGAGAACGAGCCCGCAGGAGACGTCGTTATTGGGTACACCCAATCTTGAGGCTCCGGGACTCCAAGGGTCAGTTCTGGAGTTTGTATGAGGATTTGCGAGGTCACCCGGATACATTTTTTTCCTTTATTCGTATGTCCATGGCAAGGTAATGGGCATGTTCCAAATGTTTGCAGTTCATGTTGTTACCTCTACCCCAACCTGTCTGTCTATCGTTGATAACATCATAATAAGTGGAGCAAGAATACAATTTTTTTTTTCCTTAGCTGCATTGCGTTGCGTTTCCGTTCTCGTCGCGTTTTTGTTGCGTTTCGTGCGCGTTCGTACGTTTCCGGACCGTTTCCGGACCGGACAAAATGTGACATGCAGTATTTTTTCTGTCGTAAGCTGAACGCACTGCGCACGTGAGAACTGTAGCCCATAAAACACATAGGGATACATTGGGATGCATTTTGAGTGCAGCAGCGTACGGATCCGGTCAGCACACAAAACGGACGTCGTGTGAACAGACCCTTAAAGTCCAATCGAACTGTTTTAATCAGCTAAATACATTGCAGGTGCATCTAAACTAAAGGTGTGCAAAGTCTTAAGGTGCCCATACACCTTACGATTATCGGACGATTTTCGTATGCGATCGGCTTTTCGTCCGATAATCATATGTGTGCATTGCAGTGTCCGACCGATAGTACTGTACAATCGTACGACTTTTGACGGTCAAGCATGTTTGAAAACTTTGCTAGATCGTACGATTTTCGCAAGGTTGCTGGCGTTTCCGTCCGTCAAAAGTCGTACGATCTAAACTGCGCTTGCGCTAACGAAAATACGGCAAATCAATTACCGCATTTTGTCCAGGTGCTTTTCGTTAATTACGGCTAGTTTAATCTTGCAATCATCGAGGCAGGATGGGGCTGCCCTACGAAAATCGTACGACTATTCGATCATTGGGCGAAAAGTGTCGTCCGATGATCGCAAGGTGTATGGGCAGCTTAAGACTTTGCACACCTTTCGTTTTGACGCACCCAGAATGTATTTAGCTGATTTCAAGTGAAAGTTCTGTTGGGCTTTCAAACAAACTTTGGGTTTGAGTTAGCTTATGCTGCCAGTGTTGGTGCTCAGTGTTCACTTCCCTACACAGGCAATGTCATGCTCATTTGCTTTTGCGTCCCTGCACACACATTGATGCCTTCATATTACTTCAGTAGTAGTTACATTAACCGATAGTTAAAGCTCAACTCCAGACACATAGAACAATTCTCAATGCAGCTATGTATTCATTAAAAAATGTGTTTAGTAAATAGCTTATACTTTGTGTATATCAGTCTCCTAAAATCCCTCATTCAGGAACACCAGACTAGGAGAAGGAGGGTCAGCACTATGATCTAATCAAGCCTTGGAGCAGTACACATGCGCTGGCAAAAAGAAATGTTGACATGTAGAGAGAGCAATGTGAACAAAGATGATAACTTCATTAGTCTACTGCTGTGAATTTGCTGTGCAATCTGCAGTCTGTGTCCGGGTCCTGATGCCATGGAGATCTCACACCTGGCTATAATAGACTGGTTGCAGAGTAGTACTGACTTATTGGCAGGTAATAAAGCAAGCAGGCTGTCTAAACCTGTGGATGGATGTGATTACCAGTGTACAACTGCAGCCTGTCATTAACATGTACAGGTGGCCTGTGCACATCACCCTGTGGCCTATGATCATTGGCACGTACCAGGGCACAGACATGTAGCTGAATCACTGACCTCTGTGCCCATGTGAATGAGCCCTTACTTGAGCACTTAGGATTTTTAAGCAGGCATCTTCATTGAGATCAGGGCCAGCGATAGGTTAGTCTGCATCAGCCTTCCACCTTTAATACAACTAAGGTTCCAGTGGCATTGCAGTTAGTACCTTGCAGGGAAGTTGCAGTCAGACTTTGTTTCTGCACGGCCAAGGGTTCCAGGCAATTGTCCCTTCAGTATCCAGTTTCCTAAGGAGTCCGTTAAACAAAGAAGATACTTAACCACTTCAAGACCAGGTGTTTAGACCCCCTTCCTGGCCAGGCCATTTTTCAGTATTCAGCGCTGCGGTACTTTGACTGACGTTTATTCCGTCATGCAGCGCTGTACTGAAATGAATTTTATACCATTTTTTGGGGACAGATAGAGCTTTATTTCGGTGGTATTTAATCACCACTGGGGTTTTTATTTTTTACTATAATTAGGAAAAATTACAGAAAATTTGGGGAAAAAAACGCGCGGGGGGGCGTGTCTGAGCGGACGTCTAAAGACGCCCGCTCAGATCTAGAGAGCTCGGGCCGGCCGTTTTTTTACTACGGCCGGCCCGGAGGTGGTTAAAGGAGAACTATGAGGCAAGTGATTTTCACTCAGCCTCATAATCTGAGCCGACCTGTGACAATGAAACTGTCACAGGTCGGCTCAGTAGATCGGGAAGTGAGCGAACACATACATTCGCTCGCTCACTTCTCCATCTATCCCTGCAGAGAGGTGAATGTCACTCACTGCTCCCTGCAGGGATTCCCACCCTCCCCTGTCCGATCCTCCAGGCAGAGCCAGCTGTCAATGTCGGGATCCGTTCCGGCGTCTCAGTATACTGCGAGCTGTAGCTCGCGGTATAATGAGCTTTGGGTCATAGGAGAACGCTAGTTTGTGTTCTCCCGTGACCTTTAGGAGAACTAAGGGTTCCCCATAGTTCTCCTTTAACCAATAATATCTGCATGAGACATGCCATCTGTTTGACTTGTTAGAACCCTGTAACAGTCACGTAGATCCCCAGGGGCCCCTGCATTGCTGACTGTGTTGGTAAGGAATATCTCCAATCATACACCCACTCAGGTGTAGTGCAACACACTTGTGTTCCCCATCTTACTGTTCTATTGTATGAGTCAGTGGAGGAAGACCTCATATCTCTTTAAAGAGTGTAGAGTAAAACATGGGTTCCCGAAAGGAGAATCCTCCTTTTATAACTTAAATCTCCTTCTGAGTGGAGTCACTGCTATTATTGTAGAACATCTCATTCTTAAAGGAGAACTATGGGGGTTAGGGTCTCCTCCTCCCGGCTACATGTGTACAGTGAAATGATCCCATGCCATATCGCCCCCCATCTGGGGGAGACAAGCCACAATGTGGACCAGTTGCCGGCATGCAATCACAAATAAATCTGCAAGCCACTTTCCTTCTACAATGTGGTCAGTAAAACTTGCAAGAACGTTGCCACTTTAGGGTGATACTGTCCCATGTTGTATACGCAGCTGTGGTCTTAAATTTAGTTCTCCCGAAATGTACTAAACGGCAGGTAGGAAAAGGTAGCGGAAAATAACTGGAAGAGCCTATAGCAACTTGAGGGACCAGTGTCTTTATTCAACATCAAATACTATGTAACTATGTAACTTTAACAGACTTTACAATGCTAAAAATCCTTCCCAGTCATTGGTACCGTTGAATGCCCTATCTGGAAAAGTATTCAGCACAGATGGTGGCATTACCAGCCAAGACACACTGAATTGTCCCCTGCAGGTGTGGAATGATTTCACATATTCTCAATATGCAATGATTTCTCAGCCACATCTGCCTAATGCAGGGGAATAGATTGACCATCACCAATGACTGATACCACAAGGCTACTGTCATGGCTGGCTCACCTATAGAAAGGCAGTATATACATTTGTATAACTTTGATGGGTGGAAGCATAATCGTTGTTGATTGGAGCACTGTCAGACCGCTGTGCTTTGTGTGAGATCAGCAGACCACCTCCTCTCCAGTGTGTTGCTCACACATGGCAGCTTTTAAAGTCCAAACACATTGTAAAAAAAAAAAAATATGCTATATTATTTTGAGGCTTCACTTTTATAACTTGAGGCTTCAAGGTTAAAATGATCTGAAGGATTAAGAGTTAGGGTCAGTTTTAGTGTTAGGGAGTTGCAGGTCAAGCAGTGTTTGTAGGAGGTTAGATGTTCGGGGTTAGATTTAGGGGATTGGTTAAGTTACTATTATTATTATACAGGATTTATATAGCGCCAACAGTTTGCGCAGCGCTTTACAATATAAGGAAGACATTACAATCACAATACAATTCAAGACAAGATGGTAAGGAGGGCCCTGCCCCTGAGGGCTTACAATCTAAAACAAGGGGACAGTGATACATGAGGAGGTAGTTGTGTGGGGATGAATTGTTTGAGAATGTGATAGTTCAGTGGTTAGGTTGAGGTGGGATAGTTTGGTGCAGGTTAGGTGTTGAGTCATCATAAAGGGTTTATTTGAGATCAGTTGTATCATTATACTCACTTATTTCCAATGCTGAAAATTGCCCACCATATACCGTGTATCCCCGAAAGTAAGACCTACCCCGAAAATAAGACCTAGAGCTATCTTCAGGGATTTCTGTAATATAAGACCTACCCCGAAAATAAGACCTAGTTCGGTGGTAGGTCTTATATTACAGAGATCCGCTAGGTCTTACTTTCGGGGTAGCTACACATATAGTAGAATTTTACATATGAAGACTGGCCGCAGCTACCTCCCGCCCACACGCACGCACACACACCCACACACCTGTCTGCCTCGGCTGCCGCTGAAGACTACATTTCCCAGCAGGAACAGCGCGGCATAGCCAGTGTGGTCGAAGTGGATGGCATCAGAGTGGAGAGCGGACTGCTGCAGCCAGGTAAATATAAGACATCCCCCGAAAATAAGACCTAGTGTCTTTTTTCGTTGAAAAAAATATATAAGACAGTGTCCTATTTTCGGGGAAACACGGTTCTCCATAAGCCAAGGCACTTGAAGTACTTGCTTTTCTGCGTACCAGTTTTGTGGTTATTGTTGTTTTTAATATTAAGAATGTTTTGTTATATTTTATTATTAGACATTTCACACCACCCCCCAACGATGAACCTAACCGTACTCAGTACTTTCAACAACAAGACTTACATTAGCACCCTAAACGTCCAACTGTATGAAAATGTAAAGATTGCTTTCATTGTAGTCATCATCTTCTGCCTGTGTTTCTTCATCTACTTCATCGTAGTCCTTCTGATGGTTTACTTCACGACTCCTCATGTCCGGGAGAATGCACGATACATCCTCTTTGCTCACATGCTCATCAATGACACAATACACCTAAGCCTTGGGCTCTTCCTGTGTTTTGGCAGTGGATTCTACTTATATATTCCTGTACCTGTCTGTTATGTTCTGGTGACCTGTGCCACAGCTACATTCCGAATCACTCCGTACAACTTGGCGTTCATGGCCCTGGAACGATATGTGGCTATTTGTTTCCCTCTCAGACACATCATGTTGTGTACAGCCCAGAGGACATATTTTGCTATTGCAGCAATGTGGTTTGTTGGGTTGGTTCCTAATATGGCTGATCTGATAGTCCTCATTTCCTCTGTTGAGAAGAAATATTTCTCCCAGAATCTACTGTGCCAGCAGCAGTCATTGATTGTTCTACCAGCTCAGAGCACCATACAATCCTCAACCATAATTGTAAGTTTAATTCTGGTGTCTCTGGTCATTCTCTTCACCTACATCAAGGTTATGTTAATAGCTCGAAAAACTGGTTCTGGGAAGTCTTCAGCCTCCAAGGCTGGTAGAACCGTGATCCTTCATGCAGTCCAGCTCTTTCTATGTCTGCTCTCTCTGACCTCTTCATTTTCAGAATTATACCGCGGAGATTATTTTCTCTTTGTGATTATGTTCAATTTTTTGCTGTTCATGTGTTTGCCGAGACTTCTCAGCCCTCTGATTTATGGCATCCGAGATGAAGTGTTCAGTAAAAGCATTAAGAAGATGTATTCCACCAGCTAGTAATCTACCAGTCATGGTCCAACAAAGGTTATTCTCGATCCCCTCTACTGATCATTGTCCTGTGTGCAGGCCAAATTTGGTTTTATTGGACATTTGCACAATGACTTCAGTTGTCCCTTGCACAATATGGAGCATTCAACGCCTATGCCAAACATCATATTGTTTAGAACTATGGACTTTCCAATGTATTGCCTGTAGGACCAATGTAACAGTGTCTGGTGATTTAATCTGGCCATGTGTGGTCCACTAGAAATGTAATAAACCCCGACATGTCTGCACACAACTGTATTAAACATAAGGTGAAATCTCTTCAGCTTCCTTCAGGATCAAGGGTAGCTTATAGTGTATGTACACCCTAACAATCAACTTCCCTTATATATGTTCCCTTTTGGTCTGTTAAATATACTGTTGAAAGTGTTTTACTTTATTTATTCAATAAGTGGAAAAGATACCTGTTGCTCCTGCCAAACTCTTGTGAGTTCATAACTTCCTGTGACCTCTGCTTGTGCTTTGTTCTGTAGTCGTAACACACTTCCTATCCTAGGGTGACAATGCTGCTCCTCCATACATACAGTACGGTGAGTCAGCGTTGTCACCCCAGTAAGGATGCACCGATACCGTTTTTTCGGTATCGAGTACGAGTACAATACCGAATACCAATAGTCCCATTAAGGAAGCCGGGCGGCGTGTAATGACTCGCCACCTGGCTTCCCGAATAGCAGGAAAGCCGTCTTCCTGCTCCCTCGTCACCAGGTGACGAGGTAACTTGGAGCTGGCTTTCTGGCCAATCAGGAAGCCAGGGAGTGGGTAATGAGTGGGTAATGAGTCACTGCCTGGTTTCTTGATCGGCCGGCTTCCCGTCCAATCAGGAAGCCGGGTGGCAAGTCATTACACGGCGTCCAACTTCCTGATTGTGTCGTGGGAACATGGAGCCGGGCAGCATGTAATGACTCGCTGCCCGGCTTCCTGATACCAGAAGTTACGGTAAGACAATTACAACGCCATGTTGAAGATCTGGATAATAGGGGCAGCAGGAATAATATTAGGATTAGGGGCCTGCCAGAAGCTACAGGTTTGGAAACCTTACACGAGACCTTGCAAGTCATATTTAATAAGCTATTGGGCAAACCCCCTACTCATAAGGTTGAACTTGATCAAGCCCATAGAGCATTCCGCTCTCGTGGGGCCCCTACCCAACCTAGGGACGTGGTCTGCAGAGTTCATTCATATGCTCTTAAAGAGGAAATTATGCAGTCAGCACGCAAGCTGCGAAACCTGGAGTTCGAGGGTGTACAGATCCAATTGTTTTCAGATCTTTCCTGGATAACCCTGCAACAGCGCAGACTCTTGCACCCATTGCTTACTCTACTTCGAGAAGCCAATATTCCATATCGGTGGGGTTTCCCTTTTAGCCTCACGGCCAGACGAGAGGGTAAATCGGCCACATTGAGAGTCCCTGAGAATCTTAGTGCTTTCTGTAGAGACCTGGACATCGTTTGCCCTAAACTCCAAGGTTGGGACCCATTACCCACTGCTCCACCTGCAACCTCCCCAATGGCAGGAGATCTCCAAGAAGAAACAATTCGGATCCCAGGGTGCTCCTCGTGATCATGGCCCACATCGAGAATGAATACCTAGACAACACTGACATCTTTTGGGCTATTATTGTAATCACTTATTGAATGCTGGACATCATATGTATTTGTACAATCATGTATGAGTCATAATGCTTTAAGGAAGCCCAGCAACCTATGTAGTAGAGACCATAGTTTAATCCAGATTAGATTTATACCTAGTCAACCCCGAGATCCATTATATAGTTGTGATGTGGGCTCCACATGACCCCACTGTGGTATACTCTTCAGTGGGTCCCTATCTATTGTAGGGAGAGCTGCCTTCGGTTTGATTCTTGAGTTACCACACACCTGTTTAGTTTAGTTGATCTACTATATTAGTTTAGTTTTCTCACTGCTCTTGTACCCTATTACTCTGTTTCCCCGAAAATAAGACCTACCCTGATAATAAGACCTAGTACTATTTTTGGGAATTGCTAAAATATAAGACCTACCCCGAAAATAAGACCTAGTTGTGACCATTCCCAGGGCCGGTGGTGGCATAAGGGGGAACTTGAAGAGCCGCGGGAGAGAATCAGCGGTGCCAACGAAGCCAGCGCTAGAGGAAGCGAGGCGGCAGCGGAGGGAGCAGAGCCGCATAGGCCAATGCCTGCTCTATAGCGCCGGCTCCTGTCACAGGCGGTGTGATACCAAATGCACTCCGCCTGTGAGGAATCCATAGTGAAAGCGCGCTTCGCTCATTCTGGCCAGCGATTGGTTAGCAAATTGCTTTTGGAAAGGTACGGCACCCCTGATTGCCCTGATCACCCTATTCTTAACTTTGCCATTTTGGATTATTTCATTTGGATTTGCATTAACTTTGGATTGTTGTACATTAAAAAAAAAATAAGACCTACCCCGAAAATAAGACCTAGAGTGTTTTTTGAGCCCCAAAAAATATAAGACAGTGTCTTACTTTCGGGGAAATGCGGTAGTGGTAGTTAGGGTTGTTAGGGTATCATCGGACTCCTTGGAGTCTGATAATAGCAGTTTTTGTCTTAAATCTTGGTATATGCCAATTGTTTTTTGTTTTGTTTGTTGTTTTTTTTTTTATGTTTACCCATTTTTATGGGTTTTTTAAAAATATTCTTAAGAAACTTTGTCTTGGGATTTCTTACTTGATGCGCCATATAAGTGGCCCTCCATGCATATTGCCTTGGGGACCCCCTTACTCGCCGGGGTGCCTTCCAGTTGGTAAGTTTGTTCTATATCTTCTATTGATTGGTCTATACATACTGGTTTCCTTTCTCTCCAAATCTCAATGGCTCCGCCCAGTAATTACGATATAGTCTCTTTTAATGTAAAGGGACTTAACTCCAATCGTAAAAGAGGACTACTCTCTAGAAAGCTCAAGCGCTTGGACCCAGATGTAGTATTCCTCCAGGAAACTAATTTCTCTGCCCAGAGTTCATTTAATTTTTTAAGATCTCGTTTCCCTATTTACTATTTTGCTTATTGCCCCTCAGGAAAGCCGGCTGGGGTAGCGGTTCTCCTTATACTTGGGTGCCCTTTTAAACCTTCAGAAGTCCTTATTCACCAGGGGGGTAGGTATATTGTTCTCCATGGTATATGGGGATCCGATCAGATTACGTTATGTAACTTATACACCCCAAATACTAGACAAATACCATTTTTGAGAACTGTTTTTTCGAAATTGTCCTCTATATCTCATCAATACACGATTATTGGTGATGATTTCAATGTGATTTTTTATTTTTTGGTTTAATATATTTTTAATGTTATTATTATTTCATGTCAACACAGTTATACCAATTTCATAAAACTTGTAAACATCTGTTTGTTATTTCATAACATAAATAAAACACATTCTAATTTACAAATGTCTAAAACATTACTTTCAATAACAAACATTACCCATTCCATCTCATTTTCCTTCCTCATTCATTGTGATTTCGTGACCGACCCCCTGGCTTCCTAATTGCCATTAAGCCTGTTCCATGCTCCCTCGTGGCACTGCCGGACAGAGAAATCTCCCTCTTACCGGAATTTTCTTTATCAGGGTATCCGAGCATTTGGGCGAGTACGAATACTTGCCCAAATACTCAGTATCGGCACCGATACCAGTATCGGTATTGTTGGATCCCTAATATACTGTATTGTGAGCAGGCGATCGGTAGCTGGCACATAAGCCCCCTGGGAATAAGCAGTCTCTTGGGCACAGATACCAAATCCAGGGGAGTAGTGGCAAACAGTGCAGTGTACATTCACAGGTGCTGTACAGAGATTCACAAGAAATCAACAAAATAAAACCTAGCCGTATCCCGGCACTAACTTCACAAACAAAAGATATAGCTCCTAACTAACAGGCTGAGCAGGCCTACCGCTTGTCAGCCTCCACAGAAACTGTAAGTCCGCACCAACCTTGCAGCTCACTCAGACAGGACTTGTCTGATCCCCAGGCAGAGAGCTCTGAGTACAGGTTCCAGGTGAGCTTAAATTGCCAGAGTAGAGAGGCGTGAACCCTGCACTGGAGCCCGGATCAGCAATTCTTAAATGTATAGGAGAGGAACCTGGGAGACCTATAAACTCCGAAAAGGACTTTCCCAGGCTCCCTCTGGGATTCTCTGCTACAATATATAAAGGAATTTTAGGGGGGACCCCAACACCAAAAGAACAAAAGAAAAATAGTGGAGTCCCGCCTAAAATCCCTTACCAGACCCTTGATCTGAGCAGCAGCCTGGCAGAGCAGGAAAAGGGGGGGCGAGCATGTGCCCCCCCCCCGCACCATACCTGGCCACAACCACAAACGAATACATTTGGATCAATACGAATTTTTAATAACGAACTGAATCCACTTTGGATCCGAAATCTGAAACAAAAATCAAAAAAGAAGCGATCCAAAACGAAACGAAATGAATTTCTTGAGCTTTTACATGTCTGCTTGTATCTTCAACCACCATAAACAATAGAAATGTGTCTTCAGTGGGTCAATGTATCCATTGTAATTAATAACAACCTTAATATGATGATCTCAAGGACTATATTAATCCACCACCACCACCATTAATCAAAATGACTACGCAATCACAAGGTGGAGGATTAATATAGTCCTTGGGATCCTCACTTTTGGAATAAAATCCACACGTTCACATTTTAATGTGCTCTTTCATGTGTTCCTATGAATGTGCTTTATGCAAATTGCAGGTAAACTGCAACATGCAGGGAAATGACTGAAGTAGGTTCTTGTAATACATCTTTGACATTACAGAGCAAGTCCAGTTGAATGAGACTATCACTAGCTATATTATGACCTGGAAAATGGGAGCTTTCAGAGACGTATACAACAAGCGGGATTCTGTTTTATGTTATAGGTGAGAAGTGTTCTGTCGGAAGGGTGGTAGAGAACTCATGTGCTTCAGGTGCAGGTAAAAATGCAAAGGCGTGAAGGAACCATAATTAGGGATGTCCCGATGCCACTTTTTTAAGACCAAGTACAAGTACAAGTACTTTCCCGCAGGTACTTGCCAATACCAATTACCGATACTACTGGTCCTCCCTTGTTAGTAGGCATCGGGATCCCCCAGCTTTGGACACTGGGGCGGTCACTCCGGTAGTTCTGCCCGTGGGGCTGTGCCTGCGCCGGGAAGGAGGAGGAGATAAAGAACCAGGCAGGCACTGCCATGGACAGCTACTTGCAGGTCACCAGCAAGCTGCTGAGGTCCCCACAAGCGCAGATGCTCAGCAGCTGCTGCAGTTTAAAAATGTACCGGTATCTGCCTTAAGAATCTGGGCATTTTAACAAGTACAAGTACTTGTGAAAATGCCTGGTATCGGCCCTGATACCGATACTAGTATCGGTATCTGGACCTCCCTAGCCATAATGATTAACTACCCTATTTATGAAGAAATAGTTATGATGTTATGTTACGGTGTTATCCTTGACTCTGAGCTCTCTTTTCAGCCCCACCTCCAATCACTATCCAAATCTTGCCGACTTAACCTCCGTTACATTTCCAAAATACGCCCCTTTTTAACAAACAAAACTACAAAGCTTCTAATTCACTCCCTTGTTATCTCTCTCCTCGACTACTGCAACTCCCTCCTTACCACTGGCTTATCACTAAGCAAGCTATCCCCCCTTCAGTCTATCATGAATGCTGCTGCCAGACTCATCCACCTTACCAACCGTTCAGTGTCTGCCGCCCCTCTCTGCCAATCCCTCCACGGCTCCCAATTGCCCAACTAATAAAATTCAAAATACTGACAATAACATACAAAGCCATCCACAACTCCGCCCCAAGTCATCTCACCGTAACTGCCTTCTACTTCCTCCAATAACTCAATCCAAACAATTATTACCTTTTGTATCACTTGCCACTCCTACTAGATTGTAAGCTCTCACAAGCAGGGCCCTCCCAAACCTATTGTTCTGAAACTGTATTGCATTGAAAATTGTATTGTAACTGTACTGTCTCCACTTATTCTGACTCCGATTGTTGTGATAGCAAAATATATCC
>NW_017307649.1:0-4268 GCF_000935625.1 Nanorana parkeri
TGTGTATGTAGTCACCCCTTGTATACAGTAATGTAGCTGTGCCTACTTGTATCCAGTACTAGTAGTACTCTTACTCACCCCATGTACGTGGTCTACCACGGTACCATTGATCCACAGTGGGTTCTCCAGTGTAATACAATCCATGAGTGTGCTGGGTGCGGGGTGATCGGGCACTCCTCTATATCAAGTCCTGAGCGATCATCTCATGGTGGAGGAGATCGGAGCTGAATGCACAGAGGTAGTGGCATCAGTCCATGCAGGGAGACGCTTTTGTTGTGATGGGAGTGTCTGAAGGAAGGGAAGTCCTGATGACACAGACAAGAGTCGGGGCACTGAGATCGTGACAGCTTTATGACTGCAGGCTCAGCTCAGACACCATGAGGTCTATACAAGACATTGAGCCTGACCAGAGCTGATCAGCTTCACTCATGTGTCCAGTGTAACCCATCACCCCCTATATGAGCACAGCAAGGATCTGATGAGAAATAGGGACACCCTTTAGGCTCCATTCACACCTGCGCATGGGGCAGATTGCATGGGTTTTATGAATTCCTCTGTGACACTCATTCAATCTGCTTAAAGTGACACTAAACTGAGGAGTTCAATCTCAAAATGCATTCAAGTACCTTAACTATTAACGAAAATGTATCTTATCTGTGTATCACTGGGCTGTAGATCCTCAAATCATCTCTGAATTCATGAAGACACTGTCCTTCCTTTTGGAGGGTGACTACTTTTGTTCCCCATGGTCCCTGTGTGTGTTGTAAAGTAGTCACTACTCCAGGATCACGCCCAGGATGGACTACAATCTCAATATAAATGAATAAACTAAAAGTTGAGGTTGTAGTTCATCATAGGAGTGAGCTTGGAGTGGTGACTACTTTACAACAGACACAAGGACCCTGGAGGACAAAAGTATGATACAAGGACACATTCCTCCTTATGATGGGTGCCAGCACAGCTCACCTCCGATACCTATTTAACAGATCAATAGGATGCAGCACTCCAATATAACTATGTGCTTTCTGTATTCACATCAAAAAGGCATATCCAGAAAACATCAAGTTACCGGCTGCGATGACCTGCAGAAGATCGCACCTGGACACAGTCTGTGCGGCTACTTGTGTACAGGCTACGTATAGCTGCGGGTGGTGGTAGCTGTCATTGGATTGTACAGCGCCTCTCGCCCCCAGCAGATCACATGAGTCTCATGGAGGAATTTGTACCCTAATCGCAGGTGTGAATAGGACCTTAGTACAAAGTATGTAGAGAGAGGACATATCCCCTGCAATGCCCTACATGCACCAGGAAGAGTAACGCTGAACCCCAGGATAAGCACATATTGTCTAAATACAAGAGCCATGTGTATCTTACTTGAATCTTGGTGTGCTCTGCGTATTTCTTCCAGATCCGTGCCGTATAACTTTATTATAGGAACCTCCTGCACAAAGACCAAGACCAGTCACTGCTGCTCTCTCTCCTTGTGCACTGTGACTGGTCTTATATCCGCCCCTCCTGTACATTTCTGTAGGCAGCCTGTAGTGGGTGGAGCCTGCTGAGTCACTCCTACAGCTCTGCTCTCTGTACAGCACAGTGATGTACGACCCTGCTACATTTATATGGTAATATCTGGGATTGTAAAGGTGTTTGGCGCCCATAACCTGTCATTTTCTGACATTCCCCTCACATGATTGGGTATTTATAGTGAGCATTCGCTGGCATAAGTGAACATTTTCTACTCCTCTAGTAAATCAACTACAGTGTGTAAGGTCAGTCAGGCATCAACTGTCAGACCTCAGGTGACCTCTGACCCCGGTCACAAAACCTGTCATAACTGAGACTGTATAGTTATAATAACTTGAGGCAGAGTGTTTAGATCCTTGCATAGGGCCAATGATCTCTCTTCAAGAACATTCTACTTACACAGTGCATGCAAATAAGTCTAAACTTCCCAGGGAATTGGCTTACAACCTAAAAAAACCCAATCATCAATATAAAGGGTGAGTCACCGGCGCGGGCTTGTTGGCTATAATCACACATCTATAAACAGAAGACGTTTACCTAGCACGACACCTGTATTCTGCACGGAACTTCCTCCTACAATGATATCCTATGCTGGCCTAATGATTCCAGACAGCCAATCAGACGTCCTCCTTTTACTTCACATTGCCATCAATTCAATAATTCACCTTTCACCTGATCATTTCACTTCATAAAATGTTTCATTGCATGGGGCAGGTTTATTTACAGCATGCATGGATTTCTTCTTATAGTATCTGCATATAGAAAGGAAAGTCAATGCACATAAATTGCAAGGAATTTCATTTAGTAAAATGTTAAACTTGAGTACAGGTTAACTTTAAGGCAGAACTCTGGGAAAAGCAAGTATTGTCTAAATACAAGAGGTATGTGTGTTCTTATTTGAATCTTGGTGTACTTTGTGTATTTTCTCCTGATGTGTGCAGTAATCCAGTGTGACACATTTCCTCTATCCAGGAGCTTCCTATGATATAGACCAGTCACTGCTGCTCTGTCCTTGTACAGGGTGACTGGTCTTGTAACCGCCCCTTTCTGCAGGAGGCCTGTAGTAGGTGGAGTCTGCTGGATCCCTCCCACAGCTCTGCTCTCTGCACAGGCTGTTTACAGCACAGTGATGATGACACTGCTACTTTGACAAGGTAACATCTGGATTTGCATAGACATGTGGTGCACACAAAGTTAATTTACATAATTTGTGGCTATTGAGAAATATATTTAAATTCATTTAAATATTTAAAGTGGATCATTACAGTTCACATTTACATGTAAGTGAGTGTTAGGTAGAATTAACAAGTGATACATTGTATTTATTCACAGAGCTTAAAGTGACATTAAAGGCTACATTCTCCCCCCCCCCCAATGCTGTTTGATGCCTCTTGATTCGGTCATCTTCTTCATTTCACTTGTTTCCGACAGTCCCTCCAGGGCTGGTGCCGGTCACTGATCCATCGCAGACTCCTAGTGTCCCATGGAGTCTGTCTGGTGTGCATGCTCCCAGCTGCCTGGCTGCATCCATTTACTTTTATTGTCTCTTTTCTGCCCTCCCCTCTACAGCGCATGCACCCGCACTCTTCGTCCTTCACAGCCGTTCAGGAGCCGGAAGTTCTTCAGCCGGGAGCGAGTGGCACTGGAACAGGTAAGTAATTAGGTATTTATTTGCCTACTTTGTATTTATTTTTTAAACATGGGGCATATATCTATTGCTTACTAGCAGTAGATACAGTATATGCCAAAAAAAGAGAGACTTTAATTCTACTTTAGGTAACACAGTACCTCTTCCTTGTCGTTACTACAAACACATTTACTAGACATTTTCTCTGACAAACAGGAACATGGCGGGTGTTTCACATCATTAGATTCTGCAAAGAATCTATTGTTTGCAATCAGAAAGCCTCTGTCTGGTAGACTTTCATTGAGATAAGAGGATCAGCAAGGCACAGCAATGGGCATTATTACAGGAACAGGAGGCAGACTCTACATATGTAGTGAGCTAATACAGCTTCCCCTTATGTAACATACCTCAATAAACTTATTCAAATCAAATTAAATCCCTTTTCTATTTAGATCTAAAAGCATCAGGCAGCAAACCAGGACTGCAAGTGATCAGAGAGCTACTAATGCTATCCAGCGAATGCTTCAAATTAATCTGCACCCAAAAATAGAGTTTGTGGTATTGTAACACCCCCCCACGAACATGCATGTGCACACACGCACACACTCCCCTTTTAATAAAAGCTACTCTTTTTTTTTAAACATGTTTTTATTGACTTTTTGTGTGGCCCCGCACCCCCTGCCATCACCTTTGCTTAGCTGAAATTATGTTTAATTCTCCCCCTGCAGCCTTCTGGAATACCGATGTCCATGAGGGTGATGCAAATAAACCCTGTGCCAGAGCACTGTCTGCGTATGCGCAGGATCTGACGTTGTGTCATCAAGGGGCGGCCAATAAACCAGGTAGAGAAAGCTGGATCCCTATATTACATCAACAAGCAAGATGGTAGCGCGGGACCTCTACCAGGACAGCTAGCACAAAGCTGGATCTGTTGGGCTTGTAAATACAGGGCCATCCCTATTATGAAGCAGCTTGAGGCTATTGGCTCAAGCAGCATCTCTTTGGGTCACGTGGGGGGGTAGGGGTTTCAGAAAGAATGGCATGGCTGCTTTGCTATATAATTTTTGCGGTGTGCCTGCTGCCCCTCTTGCTGGCCAGGTTGCTAAGAGTCGGGGGG
>NW_017307649.1:4285-5562 GCF_000935625.1 Nanorana parkeri
ATGTCAGTGTCCCGCCCAGGTCCTGGCAACCACTGACATCAGTGAGCTTGACGGGACGCCGCTGAGATGATTCATTGACCCCATTATTGGTGGGTTGGTGCTGTAGACAGTAGCTATGCCTAACAGTGCCTCCTACATCAGGGGTAGTCAAACTTCACCCCTCCAGCTGCTGTGGAACTACAAGTCCCATGAGGCAATGCAAGACTCTGACAGCCACAGCCATGACTCCCAGAGGCAGATGCATGATGGGATATGTTGTTTTACCACCGCTGTAGGGCCCAAGTGTGGCTACCTACATTTTAATTCTAATTTAATGTACCTCTTGGCAGTTATCACATTATTTCCTGCTAGTACCCAGGGAACAATTCTTTCTTCTACACTGTTTTGTTCCCATTAGTGTATAAGGAAGGAAAATGTCTTCTTTCTCTTTTTGTTAGAAACTGCTCACAACTACATATCTGAAATGTTATTCTATTGCGTTGCTACCTAATTGTTCATTGGAATTTGATTACTCATAGACCACATGATTGTGATCACATGTTTTACAATCACAAGCTATACACAGAGCTGCATGCCCTGCAGGTCCATATACTGTATTGTCTGCAGTCTGTATACTACTAGGTCGGTGAACAGTTCTGGACGATAGAGCTCCCTGGTGTCCAACCCGCCGGCCTGGGGGCCTGCAAGTGGCCTTTGCACTTTCTGTGCTGCACTCGGGACCCCTGCAGATAGTAATCTGTGTTTCCCTATTGTCTTGTAACAGCAGTGATCTCTATTATTATTACCGTGTTTCCCCGAAAATAAGACACTGTCTTATATTTTTTTTGGCTCAAAAAAACACACTAGGTCTTATTTTCAGGGTAGGTCTTTTTTTTTTTTTAATGTACAACAATCCAAAGTTAATGCAAATCCAAATTAAATAATCCAAAATGTCAAAGTTAAGAATAGGGTGATCAGGGCAATCAGGGGTGCCGCACCTTTCCAAGAGCAATTTGGTAACCAGAATGAGCGAAGCGCGCTTTCACTATCGATTCCTCACAGGCGGAGTGCATTTGGTATCACTCTGCCTGTGACAGGAGCCGGCGCTATAGAGGAGGCATCGGCTTATGCGGCTCTGCTCCCTCCGCTGCTGCCTCGCTTCCTCTAGCGCTGGCTTAGTTGGCACCGTTGATTCTCTCCCGCGGCTCTTCAAGCTCCCCCTTATGCCACCACCGGCCCTGGGAATGGTCACAACTAGGTCTTATTTTCGGGGTAGGTCTTATATTTTAGCAATTCCC
>NW_017307649.1:7104-28900 GCF_000935625.1 Nanorana parkeri
ATGTCAGTGTCCCGCCCAGGTCCTGGCAACCACTGACATCAGTGAGCTTGACGGGACGCCGCTGAGATGATTCATTGACCCCATTATTGGTGGGTTGGTGCTGTAGACAGTAGCTATGCCTAACAGTGCCTCCTACATCAGGGGTAGTCAAACTTCACCCCTCCAGCTGCTGTGGAACTACAAGTCCCATGAGGCAATGCAAGACTCTGACAGCCACAGCCATGACTCCCAGAGGCAGATGCATGATGGGATATGTTGTTTTACCACCGCTGTAGGGCCCAAGTGTGGCTACCTACATTTTAATTCTAATTTAATGTACCTCTTGGCAGTTATCACATTATTTCCTGCTAGTACCCAGGGAACAATTCTTTCTTCTACACTGTTTTGTTCCCATTAGTGTATAAGGAAGGAAAATGTCTTCTTTCTCTTTTTGTTAGAAACTGCTCACAACTACATATCTGAAATGTTATTCTATTGCGTTGCTACCTAATTGTTCATTGGAATTTGATTACTCATAGACCACATGATTGTGATCACATGTTTTACAATCACAAGCTATACACAGAGCTGCATGCCCTGCAGGTCCATATACTGTATTGTCTGCAGTCTGTATACTACTAGGTCGGTGAACAGTTCTGGACGATAGAGCTCCCTGGTGTCCAACCCGCCGGCCTGGGGGCCTGCAAGTGGCCTTTGCACTTTCTGTGCTGCACTCGGGACCCCTGCAGATAGTAATCTGTGTTTCCCTATTGTCTTGTAACAGCAGTGATCTCTATTATTATTACCGTGTTTCCCCGAAAATAAGACACTGTCTTATATTTTTTTTGGCTCAAAAAAACACACTAGGTCTTATTTTCAGGGTAGGTCTTTTTTTTTTTTTAATGTACAACAATCCAAAGTTAATGCAAATCCAAATTAAATAATCCAAAATGTCAAAGTTAAGAATAGGGTGATCAGGGCAATCAGGGGTGCCGCACCTTTCCAAGAGCAATTTGGTAACCAGAATGAGCGAAGCGCGCTTTCACTATCGATTCCTCACAGGCGGAGTGCATTTGGTATCACTCTGCCTGTGACAGGAGCCGGCGCTATAGAGGAGGCATCGGCTTATGCGGCTCTGCTCCCTCCGCTGCTGCCTCGCTTCCTCTAGCGCTGGCTTAGTTGGCACCGTTGATTCTCTCCCGCGGCTCTTCAAGCTCCCCCTTATGCCACCACCGGCCCTGGGAATGGTCACAACTAGGTCTTATTTTCGGGGTAGGTCTTATATTTTAGCAATTCCCCAAAATAGTACTAAGTCTTAATTTCAGGGTAGGTCTTATTTTCGGGGAAACAGGGTATTATTATTATACAGGATTTATATAGCGCCAACAGTTTGCGCAGCGCTTTACAATATAGGGAAGACATTATAATTACAATACAATTCAAGACAAGATGGTAAGAAGGGCCCTGCCCATGAGGGCTTACAATCTAAAAGGGAGGGGCAAGTGATACATGAGGAGGTAGCTGTGTGGGCATGAATTGTTTGAGAAAGAGTTCAGTGGTTAGTTTGAAGTGTGATAAGCTTCCCTAAAGAGATGAGTCTTTAGCGCCCGCTGAAAGAAAGTCAGAGTGGGAGAAAGACGGATAGGTTGGGGTAAGGGGTTCCAAAGAATGGGAGAGACTCTAGAGAAGTCCCAGAGGCGAGCATGGGAGGAGTTGACGAGGGAGCTGGAAAGCAGGAGGTCTTGGAAAGAGCGGAGGGGACGGTTAGGGTGATACTTTGAGACAAGATTGGAGATGTAGCATGGGGGCGGAGTTGTGGATGGCTTTGTAAGTGGTTCAATATTTTGAATTACGTCACTGCGGGGTGTCACACGGTATTCGCACTGGGTGTCACCCCAGCTCGGGACGCCTCTGAGTTAACTCATAGTCTTTGAACATCTGTTGTTGCATGTCTGCAGTCTCTGACCACTGCTTGGAGTAAGCTCATAGGGGGGGATTTATTAAAGCTGGAGTAGACAAAATCTGAAACCGTTGCCTATGGCAACCAATCAGCTTCTCTCTTCATTTTGTTCAGTTAAGCTTTGAAAATGAAAGGTGGATGCTGATTGGTTGACATGCACAGCTGCTCCAGATTTTGTTTGCTCCAGTTTTGACAAATTCTCCTCGTAGTCTTTGATCATCTCTAGCACCGTGTCTGCTGTCTCTGACTATCACTTGTAGTAAGCTTGCAGTCTCTGACCATCTTCTTTTGCATGTCTGTAGTTTCTGACCATCACTTGTAGTAAGCTCATAGTCTTGACCATCCTGTTGCAGGTCTGCAATCTCTGACCATCACTTTTAGTAAGCTCATAGTCTCTTATCAACTAATGTGGCATCTCTGCAGTTTCTAACCATTGCTTGTAGTGGAGGGCCAAGGATTCCTAGAGCTGTAAAATGTGTAATATAAAATAAATAGAAGTAAAACTAACAGAGATAGTGAGACCCCTCGTAATGGCTATGGCAGTTTTGTAGGCCAAGAATCTGGAGCAGAGAGGTATAAGAAACTGTCAGGTAGAAGTGGCAGTTTAGGGCAGATTAAGTCATGACTATGAGCACAAGAAACCATAATGATTCCCATTGCTTCAACTGAACCGATGGAGATTGCATAGGGGTAAGTGCACTTTGCATACCATTGGTTTTTGTTCACTCCCTCACCCATGTACATAGTAATGAACAATTTCATTAAGGAATGTGGGAGTGATGATTGTTTTCTATCCAGGTATCTGCAGAAACAGAAGCCGACAGTAATCCTGGAATCATTGGACGTGTTTTCAGAATGTGGCCAAGTAAGTATTCTGCTTTGAACAACATGATAACCCTTCCACCAAATAACCGCTGATGTTAATGATCTGAATTTATGACTTTACTGCGGTAAAACCATCCTGGAAAGTCCCTCATCAGAGTTTACAACCTCAAAAAAAACCTGCCAAGACTGTGGAGTTCTTTTTTTAAAATATTCAATTTTTATTAATTTCATAAAAAAGAAACAATTACAGCCATATATATATATATCTACAACATATAAAGAAAAACAAAAAAAACGGGGAAGGAATAACAAGTAGAGCCCGTTTAAAGAACAAAGAAGCGTAAACTCCAGCATTTCCAGTTATTTCAAAGAAAGTCAAACTTCCGGGTATATATAAGTCCCAATTCCTGGGGCCTATGGAAATCAATACGTCTAGATGCTGCACCACATGGGTCAACCACTCATATACTAAAGACGGGGGATAACATTGAAAAAAAAAACATGAAAAGGAGGGGGAAGGGAGGGGAGGTAGGAAAACAACATAAGGAGGGTATATGTGTATAGGCATCCAATTATACAATACACTGCCACCACATGTTGGCTTTAGAGCTCATTATAAACCTGGATAAATACTTGTACTACATAAATAGACAGGGAATGTCTCAGAAAACATTTCAAGAATGAGCCATATTATTTAGGTATAAATTTGTTTGTTGAAACTCAACCCACGGCTGCCACTTAGTTTTACATATTTCGTATTTATTGTGTTTAATAGCGGTCAATTCTTCCATCCGTCTGTAATAGTCCACTCTATTAAACCATTCCTTCAACGTAGGAATATTAGCTGTTTTCCAATGCAAAGGAATTAAAATCCTAGCTGCATTCAAGAGAGTGGGTATCAGCAACTTTTTATATGTAGACAATGGGATTGTGGTAACATGAAGAAGACATATCGATGGTTCCAAAGGTAAAGAAATGTTAGTGATTTTCTCAATACCTTGAACAATCTGTTTCTAAAATGGCCGAAGCTGGGGACAGGACCACCAATTATGTAAATAAAAGCCAGTGGCCTCACAACCCCTCCAACAAGTGGCTACGCTAGAGGAATGCATTGCATGTACACGGTCAGGAGTATAGTACCATCTTGCCAAAAAGCGAAATGTCGTGTCAGTTACCAAGGTACTGATGGATAAAGTGGAGTTGGCACGTAATATACATTGCTTTTGCAAATCAGACCATGTAACTTGCAATTCCCTTTCGCATTGCGTAAGGTAATGTGGAAATAATTGGGAGGATAATTCCAACAGGATTAAATATATTCGGGACACTCCATGTCGCGGTGGCTCTGAAACAAATAAAAGGTTTTCCATAGGTGTTAGGTCTGACATGGTGCGTAGGGGTTTCGGTAATGAGGACACGAAATGCCGCAATTGCCTTAATCGCCACAGATCCTACGGGTGTGCTCCCCAACGTTCTTGCATCTGTTGCAATGAGTATAATTGCGACCCATCACACACCTGGGAAAGCGTCAAAGTTGGGCCCACTATCCTGTTGAAGAAGCCTTGACATTGAAGTCCCGGCATAAAGAAGGAGTGACCTGTCAAAGGCATCAAGGGGAGTTATAATTCCCAACCAGACGTGGATATAATTTGTCCCATATATTCAAAGTGTGGCGAGTTGGAGGGGAGATATTTGGGCCCAGCGATCTAAACTGCTGGGGAATCCAGCTTACGGTTGATAACGTTTGTTCTGAGAGGCTATTTTCTATCTGTACCCACCGCTTGGTCTCCGCATGGTAATTCAAATCTAGTCATCTATTAAGTGCTACGGCTTGGTAATATAGAGTAAAGTCAGGAAGGGCTAGGCTGCCTGTAGTTCGAGTGCGAATGAGAGTCCCATGAGAAATCCTAGCGGGGGTATGTCTCCACACATAGCCAGCCGCCTACCACCGACTTAAGAGTGCACAAGTAGGAAACAGGTAGGGTTATAGGTAAAGTTTGAAACAGGTAAAGTATTCTGGGCAAGATTGTAATTTTAATGAAATTTACACTACCAGGTAAAGAAATACAAGGACGGTCAGAAAGCCAAGTGGTCATGTCCCTTTTAATAGTGTTTAATATAGGAATATAATTGTTCGTGTACATATCAGATAATCGTGAAGTCAGATAAATACCTAAATATTTCATCTTGCAGGCCTGCCAAGTGAAGGGCATAGTGCTTCATAAGGACAATAACACGTGTGAAGGTGTAGAAATATTTAACAATTCAGATTTGGTGAGATTAATTTTAAAATTAGATATTAAACTAAACACTTCAAATTCCCGAAGAAGGGAGGGTAGTGTGATCCGAGGTTGCTGAATAAAAAAAAGTATATCGTCGGCGTAGGCCGCTAGTTTATGTTCTCGGTTGCCAACCATAATGCCTGATATATCGGGATTCTGCCTGATTGAGTTAAGAAAAGATTCCAGGGTGATTGCAAATAATAAAGGGGACAGGGGACAGTCTTGTCTAGTGCCATTATGTAAAGTGGAACTATCAGAAAGATGGCCATTTACCTTAATTTGGGCAGTGGGTTTTTCATATAAGGCCATGGTCCCTGCTAAAAACCTAGGGCCTATGACAATATGTTGAAGAGTGGCCCGGAGAAAATCCCAGTCTACTCTGTCGAGCGGCTTTTCGGCATCCGTAGACAAGAGCATCGTATGTTTCGAAGAGGAGGAAGCTTGATGAATTAAGGGAGATAGGTCGATAGCTACCACAGATGGCCAGGTCCTTTTCCGGTTTAAGAAAAACCGAAATATGGGCATGCAGGGTTGTCAAGAGTGGTGCTGTACCATGAAAAAAAAGAATTAAAGTAATTACTAATTACATAAGTAGGGAATAAGTAAATGTTGAAAAGTTTTATAATATTTGAGGGTAAAGCCATCAGGCCCCGGGCTTTTACCAGGCGCCATAGAGGCGATTGCCTGTTGTATTTCCAGTTCACTCAAAGGGGACTCAAATTTTTCCAATTGGACTGTAGCATGTAGTAGTGGGCAGTACCACAGCACAATAAAGTATATCTAAAGCCAAAATGTTTTTTCAAAAAAGTTTGATAACATAAGAAATGGCTAAAACCCAATCTGACTAGGGAGATTTTCCTATACTTCCTGTCCTGTAGACACAATAGGAAGTAAGAAGAAATCTCTCTGTCGAAAACTCCAGTTTCTCGAGATCTCCAATGACGTGAAGTCTGCCTGACTTCCCAGTAAGAGGTTTGGATGAGTCGGCTCTGGTGTTCGTGCCCGCGGCATTTCCCTATATACATACCACGCAGCAATAAAGTATTATAATCAACTAGGGTCAGACTAATCCAGCGCATTATTAATCTGAGTTGCCCCACTCAATATGGCCGCCAGAGTCATGAAAGCGTCAGCCATATTGAATGGGGCAACTCAGATGAATAACGCGCTGGATTAGTCTGACCCTAGTTGATTTGGAGCCACCCTTGTGTGTGCTAGTAAGCTCTGTCTACACACACAACAAGGAAATCCACTTGCCTGCTCCTTGCTCCTTCCTTCTACAAGCTAGTAGATGGACAGCTGTTGGAGACTGTTCTATCCCTTGTGATCTTGTACTGGACAGCAAGTTCAGGGAAGCAGAGCTGAGAGAGTTGGAGCTGTTCAAAAACAAGACGACTGTAAGTGTTTTGGCAAAAATGTAATGAAATACTGTGCTTGGCAATGTGTACAGTATGTGTTTGATCTAGATTCTTTGCTTACAAAAAGTTTGAGAGTTTTATACTACTTTAAGAAGGATCGTGCAACTTCATTTATAAAATGACTGACAATATAAGTTGTTTTCTATTATACTGCAAATCCTGCAAAATACTAAATATCTAAGAATGGTGTGAGAAGTCTCATATCGGATAATATTCACTTCTCTCCTGTATCATCATAATGTATTGCTTAGATTTATTACCTTTTAAGGGCTTGTTCACACCAAATCCGGACCAGATCTGCATGAGTTTCTGCATATGCAGTGCAGTGCAGTTCTGTGCGTTTTGACGCGTTTTTGCCACGTTCTGGGTCCAGGTTTTTTTTGTTAGCCTAAAATGGTCTTTCAGTGCATTCCAGGGCGTTTGCATACGTTTATTTTATGCATTTGTATATGTTTTGGTGCGTTCCAGAGAAGACAAAATAGGGCATGCTGCCGTTTTTTCACACGCTCTGGAACTGAACGCTTCGGTGTGAACTGGAGCCCAAAATGTCTGTGAAAGTTCTCATTCATCCAGGTCATGGTATATCTGTAAAAAAAATGAGTCAAGGCAACTGGACTTGCTGTATTTTTCTTGAAGACGTTTCACTGGTCATCCAACCAGCTTTCTCCATTCAGAATTATTTTTTACAGATAGAGCCCAAAATACAATTGGAATACATTGGATGCATTTTTGATGCGTTCTGTAACTGCTCGGCTCTGCATCTGCTCCGCACTTGATGTGAACAAACCGTAAGCAAAATCATATGTAAACCCTTTTCAGTCATCAGTAAGATTCACTATTTTTCTAAATGCTGAAAATGTAGTTGGAATAAAGATCCCAGGCCGCCATAAAAAGCACAGTGGCGGTTTCACTAGTGACTAAGTGAACACTTTACTAAGTGCTGCATAATGCATTGCGTAATACCATGGGCATTCCCCGCCATCATACAACATACCATAAATACACATACAGTCTGCTGGGCAATGTCTTGTTTGCTTAGTCAGCTATCTTATTTTCAATTGTACATAGTTTCAGTCTGTACATGTAGTACAATAGCAGTGTACTACTTTGTTTAACAGTTAAAGGGTATCTATAGTCAAAAGCAAAAAACTAAAATGTATGCCTATATTGAATTTCTGTCTATCCCACTCCTAATAGGCATATTGATCCAGAAGTTTGTAAACTTACTTATTGAAAATGCCCATAGGATGTACACAATTTCACTCAGCCCTGCTGTGAATATGCACTTACTTGTGTCACCACTCTCACAGAGCCTGCCTCCTAAGCTACAACTCCATATTTGAACAATGTAACATTATCTTTACTTGCTGGAAACAATGCATGATGGGATATGTAGTGTCGAGAAATCGAGATTGCATCACATCAAGCAGCAGGGAAAGATATACAAAACACACTGGGAATCCAGGAAGTTGATGAAAGTGATGGGCAGACAGAAGGCAGCAATCCCTACATAAAAGGGATTTTTGTCAAGTAACCTTGATTGCATTATCAGAAACAACTCTAGTGGAGATGTCCATATGAGCCTGCTGGCCTTCTTCATGTTCTCTGAACTTGCCCTGTAATACAGGACTATAGGAGGGACATTGTGGAGGTGGTCTCCCCAGTGTCGGGTATCCCCATCCCTATGGACCTAAGAGTCTGTATTTTGGGTCTTGTTGATGGTTTGGCTCCTTCTGTGTCGTCCAGAACACTCCTGACCTTTTTGTTGGTTTACACCAGGAAACTCCTTATCCTACACTGGAAGAAATTCTTCCATACACGGGTTTGTTCCCAGCCTTCCTGAGTATACGTTACTGCATTTTCCTGTGATGATACTCATCCATTTGGACCCCCGGCCTTTCCTTGGGTGGCTGATCTTTCTCCATTAGTATATCTATTCAGGGTATCGTTTAGTATGGATAACTGGTGGTGTAGAGTGTATTAGCGGTTTTTGCTGATCTTGTGTGAGCCTAGGGGTTTGGAGGGGGGGGATCTGTGAATCTGTGATCGGAATATGTATTGTATTTTGGTGTTCTTACCTTGTGTCTTTATTCTGTTATATTGCAAACTTGAATAAAAAGAATTTAACCCCTTCGTGATGGGAGACGTACACTGTACGTCCCGCCACAAAGTGCCTAAATGACTGGCCACTAACACTGTACGTGACGAGTTATTTGCGGCTCTGTAATGCTGGTAACCGCTGATTCTCAGCGGTTACCATTCATTAATGAATGCCTCCGTATTGAGGTATTAATTAATGAAATAGTTAATCTTTTGTAAAATGAAAGAATTAAGCCGTTACATACAAATACCAGGTATTTGACAGCTGAAGATAGCAGAGAGGTAGCAGAGTGACTCACCTCTCTGCTATTCATTTTGACAGCTCGATAGCCCGATGTTTATGAAGCTGTGTGATACATTTCAGGCACAATGTTACAATGTATCTCTGTGCCTGAAATGTATCACTTCTGATCGTCTGGGCACGATCAGAAACCTTCAGTGAGATCTGAATCTGACATGCTGTCAGGGTCAGTCTCTAAGGTTATTATTAGCGGTTACTAAGTTTGGAGCAGCCTAATAATGACCAAAAATTAAAAGAGTTAATTTATCAAGCAGTCATAGTGACTGCTTATTATAAACTGACAACAAAAGTGTAAAAAAATTAGGAAAATAAAAATTATATATAAATACAGTTTGTATACTATAATTATTATAAAAAAAATTTTAGAAAAGAATAATCAAAACTTGTAAAGAAAAGTATTTTCTTTACGTTTTTTCCTCCTTTTTTTTATATTTTATTCAAACTAAGTAAGCGTTAGGTACACATGTTTGATATAATTATATAGCCCTATCTGTCCTCTAAAAAACAATATATAATATGTGTGGGTACATTTAGTAAGAAAGTATATTACTGACATGGAAGAGTCACAACAAAAATTTCAAAAGTGTGTCAGTTTACGAACAGAAACGGAAAACAAGCTCAGTCATGAAGGGGTTAAAATAAAATGTATTCCTATTGCAATGGTGATGTTATAACAGGATAATATATGCTGGGACTTTACAACTCCTTTAACGGGGTTTCCCTGAAAGCAGAAAAGGCCTCCCTGTACCCCAAGGACCTGCTTAGAACCCTGGCCAATCAGTTGCCTGCAAAAATAAAAAGCAGTTATGAAGCTGCTCAACTGTTTTCAAAGTAGATTGAAGGCTCTGAGTAAGCCTCTATCCTCACCTGAGTGTTTTGTTAAATGTTTCCTGAAGCGTGACAGCGCTCAACATGAAGAATCCCCCATTATTTTCAATGGCGCCCTATTATTGTGTGACCTGCTGTTTATAGATTGAAAAAGTACTTCAGCTTCTTTTTGGCAGAATCATGCATTTTTGGCCACATTGACTTCAATGGGAGCGCCTAAAAAAACACCTTAGCCTGAAAATACCTAAAAAAAACATGCACATTTTTTGTTCATAATTACCTGAAACGCTCACACTCAAATAAACACTAGAATGGTAGGGGTCTCAAGAACTGATTTTCTGCTTTTCTACAAAAAGCGGAAGAGTCCTCAACATCAGTGGTGTAACAATAGCCCAAAAAGGGTGTGCGAACTGTCTTATAGATGAAGGCAGCTCAAGGGTTAATCATCGGCTGGGACAAACCACAATGTCAAGATTTTTAAAGAAAAATTATCTATTTATTTCTAATCAATGACATGCAAAAAACATTACTGAACACACTGCTGACAGTTTCCTGTCAAATGGTTAAAAAACGATGTCTGGTCGGGCTGACTTTGATCGGTGGTGAGGTGGATAGATGTACCCTGGATTGGCCGTACATGTATCTCCTATATTTCTGAGGTCTGTGGGTTATTTTGGATACTAGTATGTATCTTATTTGTTCCTGTTTAGTAGCTATGATTTGGATGTTATCCGCATATCTTTAAGCTATCTCCAGTCTAGGTGACCCCTCTTGTTCCCGGTTAGTCCTGTGTGTTGCAATTTCTTTGAAAACCCAGACCACAGAGTTGTCTAAAATTGACAGTGATTTGATCTGTGAAGGTTTTCTTGGCAGTTTTCGTATTTTCAATAGGGGATACTTTCAATTAGAACTGGGACACTTATTGTGATTGTAGCTTGATGTTTTTAGTGGGATTAGATACGTGTTCAAATGTGCTTTGTTTTTCCTGATCACTGATACTCCATTTCTCAAGACCTTTTGCATCGGGGGATCATTTGTGTATAGTAGTGACTTATAATTTAAGCTTTTTTGCTGGTTCGTATTTTGGAGCCGAACAGCAAATCTACTCAAATGACCTCTCGGTCAGTCCTTCGATTTCCCGTCCACGGGTTTCCTCCGCGTAGAGATGTTTATGGCTGATTAATCGCTGAGTGTCCTTTTGATTCCCCCTTCATTGATTTGGCATCCAGGTGTTTGGTGATCCAGGCATGCACTGTTGTTTTTTAACTCAATCCCCTCGTTACTATTGATCCAAAAATATTCGGGCTGTACGGCCGGCAGTCTCTGGGTCATCCACCTTATCTCTGAAAGCGGCGTCTACGCATTTCGCGTTTAGCCCCTCCTTTCGCCGCCCCTCCGTCCTGACGAAGCCCCAAGAGGAGGGGCAAAACGGGTACAGTATCGAAGTTGCTCAGCAACCCCTTCATGGATTTTAACAGGGACAAATCATATATGCACTGGGTCCCCTGGGGAATTTAACAAACCTTTAAATTAGTTCTTTCTCATGTAAGTACCTGATTTTGGTATTGTGATATTCATGGCATCATCCTTTTACAGTTCCCTATGCAGGACTGGAAGCCAATGCAAATGTGTTGAAATGGAAAATGCTGATATGAGGAGAGACCAGAATGAACAGATGAATGACCTCATCAATCTGTTGCTGCTTTTTAACTGTCCCGTCAGTAGGTGGGGGATTGAGAGAGGACACAAATGTATTCCTTAACTGTAAGTGGCGTTGTTTACCTGGTTGTGCTGCCTAGCATGGAAGTGTAAATATTAGGACTGGATGGACAGAAATACAATTTTATCTCCAACTCAAATAATCAACAGCTAGCAACAGTGTTAGGACAAGGTCTTCTGGAACCCAAGGTTAGAGATGCCAAAGTGTACTCCCCTTCCCCCGAGCTGAGAAGGATCATGCCTGCCCATCCACATGTATAGTGGCCAGGCCACAGCAGGGTACAAAAATGACAGCTGCTGTCCATGGAAAACTGAATGAGATTGGATGGGGTACTTGGAGTTGTTAACCTAATGTGATTTAGTCGTAATTAGAGCCAGGTTTTTATTAACCTTTACAGGGTTATTCACAAAAGGGAGAAGAGTTTGGAGAAGGCAGGAGAAGTGAACAAACTAGGACAACATAGCTGAAGTGGAAAAATTCTCCAATTTACAATGTATCCCTTACAATCTCCTCCTTTTAGCATTTGCACTGCCTGGCCAAAAAAGTCACCACATGGATTGAGCTAAGCACATGGGTAAGAGTATGATCTTGGATTACTTCAGTAGGTCAGCTCTAAGTTCAGCAACATTATGTCCCCAAAAAATGAGGTCAGCTGCCTATCTGAACATACTGAATGACCAGGTTTTTCCATCAATGGATTTTTTTCTTCCCTGGCACACCTATTCCAATATGGAAATGCCAGGATTCATCGGGCTCAAATTGTGAAAGAGTGGTTCAGGGAACATTAAACATAATTTCCACACATGGATTGGCCACCACAGAGTCCAGACATTCACCTCATTGAATTGAGAATCTTTGGGATGTGCTGGAGAAGACTTTACACAATGGTCTGACTCCCCCATCATCAGTACAAGATCTTGGTGAAAAGTTGATGCAGCTCTGGACGAAAATAAATGTTCTGACATTGCATAAGCTTATTGAAACAACGCTATGGTGAATATGTGCCGTAATCAAAGCTAAAGGTGGTCCAACGAAGTGTGTGACTTTTTTGGCCAGTCAGTGTATATGGGAAAGTTGTGTGATAATAAACTGCAAAAATAAAATGTTCTGCGACACCTATCTTTTAAACATGGCCACCACTCTTTATGGCACACTTTATATGGTGCACGTTTAGCCCCAAGGAACCTCCCCATATATAGGCCAGCTGGTTGTGTGTGCCTCCTAGGTCAAAAGTTCTCAGCCTACCCTTACTTGGGCATATTTTAATTAAGCTTATTTGTCATTTTATACAATTACAAGTATACCAGTTTTAGGTTAATAATTTGCAAATAATATCATCTTCCAAACTCTGCCAATCACTATTCTAGAAACACTATACTAACACCCCGCTGGTTCTGAAAAAGATAAAGTGGTCCAACCTAGAAGCCCTTTTTGTAAACTAGGTTACCATAAAGCCCATACACTGCCTACGTATTATGCACAATGTTGATATACGGTAGTTTGTTCTGGACAAAATTATGTTCCAATCAATTGGCAGCTTACATGCAGTGGTCAGCACTATGCAGCTAATCTTTCCAGATGGCCAGGCAGGAGAATGGACAATAGACGTTGTGTCCTGTGTATGACAGCTGGCCAAAACTTGACCTACTTTCATCGCCTCAATGGAGCTGTCACACTCTGGTATGGTGAAGGCAGGTTTTCAGCTTTTGGCATTCATTATCACTAATAGTTTTTGATGGCTCATTTACTAGCCATTGTTTTCATGTCAAGTCTGTAAAAACAAAGGACCTAGACCAGTGTACTTGTGTAAAAGAAAAAATGAAATGTGTACTTTGTGTTGCTCCTTACTCACACATTGACATCAGCTCGTTGTTTTATAGCCTTGAAATTGAAAGCAGACACTTTCCCCCACCATCGCTGAATTAACGAATCCAGTAAAAGAGATTCAATAATTGGAGCCTCTCACTGCTAGATTTCACAATCCATTAGAAAAACATTGTGATGTATGGTTTATGTTGGTATAGTCTACCTTCCTAAGCCATCCAAACACCAACAAAATGTGGTTGAGCGAGTGAGGTCTATCTTTAGATCTTTTCCATCTAAATTGTGTTTCGCTTTCATTTTCATTGAATTTCTTGCCTCCGCTTTGCTTCTTTATACCTATATCTGGTTGAAGAATGAATGCGTTATGGATTAACCCACTAAGTGTTTATTGCATGGTCTCTGGTTGCTGCTCTAGAAACCAGAACTATTTTATTTGAAAGAAACTTTAAAATGTAGGTAAAACCATTACGAATAGAGTGTGGAAGGGATAGAATGTTTTTCTCACTGCCTGTGACTCCACTGGGGAGACACACCCTGTTTAATTGTCCTTGTGACCATTGTGACTGGGACTGAATATAATCCATCTTATTGACATAAGATAAACATGGTATCGCAGGAAATTAAAATGATTCGGAACCACATGCAGTTACTTTATCAGGCAAATCAGTGTGATATCAAGTGTGATAACATAGTGAGTATATAGACATGATGTGTCAAACCAATAGACCAATCAGTGAGGGCAATCATACCCCATGCCCAGGGTTGGTTTTTCCCCTAATTGGTCTATTGGTTTGTCACTTCATGTATATATGTTCACTATGTTATGGCAATCACACTGTTTTGCCTGATGAAGGAACCGCATGTGGTTCAGAAACGCTGCAATTTCCTGTAATACAGTGTGTATCTTTTGTCAATATGAAGGTGTGATAAAGTGGACCCTGGTGTGCTGGAGACTATTTTATATTTGGTTTACATGGTGCCATCATCCGCAGGTGACTACAGCACCCACTGGATTATTTTCAATTGGGATACTGGTATGGAGTGTGATAGGACATCTCACATCTGTAGAAGTAGTGGTCATCATTGTTGCAGATAAGATAAAGAATGTACCCTCATGTGCAGCACTGTGCCAATACATCTTGTTTTCCAATACACAGCGATTTGCTTCTAGTGGTAGGTCAGCATGATGATTGTCCCAGAGGACAGGGTCCAAGGATTGTTCTAGATGTGACCTGTGACAGCTCAGACAGGAAGTATGGTCACAGGCACGTCACGTGACCCCCTCCTCTGCTCATCAGGCTTTGATCAATCTCCAAAAATCATGGCGAGAGGATGCAATGTGCCAGCTGTGTGTGCGCTGCTTGTGCTGCTGACTTCCAGCATGCTGCGACACTGCGGCGCTCTGCGCACCAAGGGCACCCTGTCTCTGGACCAGATCACATTCTATAAGGTAACGGAGCATTCCGGGACCCTTCTCCTCATCCACAGCCCTGCCCACGCCCACTCTGCATGCAAAGCCGTGTCTTCTACTTCGCCTGTCACCACTGTTCCGTTGTATTGCATTGATTGAATGTCAGGCTCACCTGCTGCACATCCTACTAATAGTGAGATCGGTTATTTACATAAACAGTGTGCTCACTGGGAGCCGATCGGGTTCTCTTTATACAGATAAACAATGCTTGCTTTTCTCGTCTAGTTACATACATACAGATTGTAAGTGTGTTGCAATGTTACATTTGACAGATCGCGGACGATGTGTGTGATGTGATAACAGTACAACTCATGAATGGTCCGTATTACATTCATTGACTGTATGAGCTGTCAGTGCTCTGTACACACAGCGTCCCCATAGCTAAGCAGCAGCCAATAGGAGATGTTATGGGTGGCCAGCCCCTAGTGGTTGGCCAATGACCAGAGCATATGTGTCTGGCCGGTTTCTATCAAAGTTTGTGACTACGTTAGAATGTGTGACCGGTGACGTGGTCACACATTTTACTGTAATCCCGCCCAGTTTTACAGCGGTGGAATATGTGGCCGGTGATGTGGTCACACATTTTAACGTAATCCCGCCTAGTTTTTTGGCGGTGGAATGTGTGACCACCAATAGGTCCAGAATTCCTACACTTTTTTAGCTGTTCCAGGGCAGATCAGCATCGCAGATCGTATGTGCAGGAGAACTGATTTGCCCTGGAACAGCTGATCGGTCCTGAAATGTCACTTCTATCCGACTCTGTGGAATGTGAGATCGCACTCACAAAGTCACATTTCAGGACCGATCAGCTGTTCCAGGACAGACCGGTTGTCCTGCACATACAATCTGTGATGCCAATCTGCCCTGGAACAGCTGAGAAAGCGTAATTGAACATAGAAATGTGTCTTCGGTACCAGAGGAGGGGAGAGTGCAAAGTGCAATACCCATAGCAAACAATAATAAATAAGTTGTGTATTTATGTACAATACTGTGCAAATGTTTTAGGTGGGTGTGAGAAAATGCTGTAAAGTAAGAATGCTTTCACATATAAAAGTGATAATAGTTTATTTTTATCAATTAACTAAATGGAAAGTAAAATGAACAGAAGAGAAATCCAAATCAAATCAATATTTGGTGTGACCGCCCTTTGCCTTCAAAACAACATCAATTCTTCTAGGTACACTTGCACAGAGTTTTTGAGGGAACTCGTCAGGTAGGTTGTTCCAAACATCTTGGAGAACTAAGCACACATTCTGTGGATGTAGGCTGCCTCAAATCCTTCTGTCTCTTCATGTAATCCCAGGCAGACCCAATGATGTTGAGATCAAGGCTCTGTGGGGGCCAAACCATCACTTCCAGGACTCCTTGTTCTTTCTTCTGCTGTAGATAGTTCTTAACCAGTTGACATCCGCGGTGTTAAACCCCCTTCCCATCCAGGCCATTTTTCAGTATTCAGCGCTGCGGTACTTTGACTGACATTTATTCCGTAGGGCTGTATGTTTGGGGCCGTCCTGCTGCAGAAAAATGTGGGGCTAATCACACCCCTCCCTGATGGTGTGGCATGATGGATCGTTCCTTCAAAAACTGCATGCAAGTGTCCTAGAAGAATTGATGATGTATTGAAGGCAAAGGGCGGTCACACCAAATATTGATTTGATTTGGATTTCTCTTCTGTTCATTTACTTGCCATTTTGTTCATTGATAAAAAATAAACTATTACCAGTTTTATTTGTATAAGCTTTCTTATTTTACAGCATTATTTCACACCTGTCTAAAACTTTTGCACAGTATTGAATATATAGGAAACCTGGGTATACAGGGTTAGATCATCCTACAAAGGTCAAATCTTAAAAATACATTCAAGTACCTTACCTATTAACAAAAATGTATCTTATTTGTGTATCACTCGGCTGCACTGTGGCCTGGAAGGATTCTAACACTATTGTCGGGATCCACGCCACTACCTTATTGACAGCTGGCTACACCTCTCTAGAGCCAAAGTCAGCTGTGCCCGCCCCCTCCCCTGTCTGTCCTTCCAATGACTGCTGGGGGAACAGAGAGGGGAGAAGGGAATCCCTGCGGGGAGCGGTGGCTGACGGTCACTACTTTTTTGCAGGGAGAAGACAATAAGATCAGCATTTCATGATCACTAAGTAATCGATCTATAGCAGGGCTGCCCATTAGGTAGATCGTGATCTACCAGTAGCTCTCAAAGCTGATGCTGGTAGATCACAAAGGGTGTGAATTGCGGCCCCTTTATTGCATTTTGGTATATTTATTTAGCTGTGCACACATAATTACCTATTAGCCTGAGTCTGCTGAGCCAAGCTCCCTGACACCTTTCTGGTGGATACTGGTGGTTGGAGTGCAATGTATCAAAGAATATTAGTTTACCCAGCCTGTTGCACTACACTGCTTGCAAAATACAGCCAGGAGAGAGGCAGCCAGGAGAGAGGCAGCCAGGAGAGAGAGCGGGGAGAGGCAGCCCGGAAAGAGAGAGAAGAGACAGCAAGGAGAGAGAGAGTGAGGAGAGACAGCCAGGAGAGAGAGCGGGGAGAGGCAGCCAGGAAAGAGAGAGAGGAGAGACAGCAAGGAGAGAGAGAGTGAGGAGAGACAGCCAGGAGAGAAAAGGAGGAATGACAGCTAGGAGAGAGAAAGCGAGGAAAGACAGCCTGGAGACAGCCCGGAGAGAGAGCGAGGAGAGACAGCCAGGAGAGCGAGGAGAGAAAGCCAGGAGAGAAAAGGAGGAATGACAGCCAGGGGAGAGAAAGCGAGGAGAGACAGCCTGGAGACAGCCAAGAGAGAGAGCAAGGAGACACAGCCAGGAGAGCGAGCAGGGAGAGACAGCCAGGAGAGAAAAGGAGGAATGACAGCAGGAGAGAGAAAGTGAGGAAAGACAGCCTGGAGACAGCCAGGAGAGAGAGCGAGGAGAGACAGCCAGGAGAGACAGCCAGGAGAGCGAGGAGAGACAGCCAGGGGAGAGAGAGTGAGGTAGGTTTTTTTTCGTTGGTAGATCTCATGTAGCTCGTCATTTGAAAAGTAGATCTTAACACAAAAAATCTCCCCTCCCTCCCTTGCTGGTGCTAATATCTTCCAGGTTCAGGATCTTTGGCCATCTTGACGACTGGGCCGGAATGACGTAACTCCCTTACATGCACATTGGAGTTCATTCATCTTGGCAGCAAGGAGAGCAGAGCGCAATGTAAATTCTAAAGAAGTCTTGGAACAGGCAGATAACTTTGTTTTATTGCAGAAGATACATAGAGGGGAATTTATCAAACCTGGAGCGGTTGTCCATGGCAACCATTTAGCTTCCATCTTTAATTTTCAAAGCCTAACCGAACAAGCTGAAAAAAGAAGCTGAATGGTTGCCATTGGAAACTGCTCCAGATTCCTTTCCAGATTGTCCCTCTCCTCCCTACGTAACCTTTTATGTAGCTGCCGGAGGAGGAGCAAAGTAGAAGAATACAGAGTGAGTGACAGCTCTATGTCTGTTGGGGGCAGCTGACATCACATCCAAGATGGCGGGCCCAGCAAACATCTCAGGGCTTTTTGATGTCTACACAAGGGAGACTTCTGTAGGTTAACTACATACCTAAAATACATTACATGCACATATAATCTTATAGGAAGATTTTTGCTGAAATGAATGGTCTGGTGACAGGGTCTCTTTATGGTGTTCAGATATCCTATGCCTATTCACACTGAGCCTTGGCCTGAGCAGGAATCAGAGGTGTGATATGAATGATTTTTTGATATAACACAATTTCTCTTTCCCACAGGTTATTCCTAGAAGTAAATTTGTGCTAGTAAAATTTGACACTCAGTATCCTTATGGAGAAAAACACGATGAGTTCAAACAATTAGCTGAAAGTTCGTCTTCTAGTAAAGAACTTCTAGTGGCTGATGTTGGCATTTCAGGTAAATATATGCTCTGTCTATGGTTGTGGCACACTTGGTACACATGGTGGGTACATTCCCCCATAACAGTCATCTGAGTCAAAACAATTTGAATGGATTGGTGGAAAAGTTTGCCAACTCCTCCATTGCTCTCCACTGCACTTCAGTGATTAGTGCCAGTGCCTTCTATTCACAGTAGCTGCAAGCATGGATGTTATGAATGCGGCTGTCTGTAGTGTTTTGGAAGGGAGGGTATGCTACCTAACATCCACCAGTCATCCTAAGGTGGTCCTGTATGGAACAGATGCAACGTCTATAGAATCAATTAGATTTTACATTGTACTAATTCAAGTTGAAATCCCCCATTTTTTTTGTAATTGCATGGACTGTTTTGGGGAACCCTGATGAATCTCCTATTCCTAAGACATTGATCTGCCAAGGATTGAACTCGATACACTGTGAGACTGCTGATAGCTGAACTCTGGGATATCCAAATATTGGCTAAATACAAGAGACATGTGTATTGTTACTTCAATCTCAGTGTGCAAGACTGAATCTCTGTGAACATTCGTTCTGTAGAGGCAAAAATGAACAATCTTAGTACAGTTTCTTTTCAGGTTGAATGTAATATAATACTGCATTATCGCCACTAGATGGAGCTAAGAAACATAGGACGTATTTATTTCCTATGCTCCTTAGAGCCAACTAGTGGCCAGCATTTTTTTTTAACACTTAACTTTATTGCTATCACATAGGGGGATAACATACCCCCTATGTGATAGTACAGATACTATGACAGGTCCTCTTTATGGAGACATCAGCGGTCCATTAGACTCCTAATATCACTTCGAGATAACTAAGAAGCTAATGAAGCAGCAATCTGCTTCACCATTTTCTTCTTCGGCTACAGCAGCCAGGAAAATGACACACTGAAACCAGAAGTGATGTAATATACATTGCTTCCGGGTTCAGTGATCAGAGGGGGGGCGGGGGGTGTCAGCTGGTGGAATTGTGCTGGTCTCCTTCCGAACAAAGTACTCAGACCCACCATGCTGGCCTTGGGCGCACAAGGGGGGACTGTGGAGCCTGGGATAGCCGGCAGCGAAAGGTGGGGCCCACACACTTCCACAGTGCCATACAAGCATTCGGCCAGATATACAGCTAAATAACCATCACTAGCTATAAAAATGTTTAAAGTTTCCCACTTGTGCGCATCCACCCACATTCAAAAGCAAGCCGCCCAGCCGTTTGGTTACAACCGTCAGACAGCAAGTAGTTAAAGTTTATGTTATCCCAAATAAGCTGCAGAAGTGGAAACACACTTTTAGGACCACAAGTATTTTTCATGCTTATTCTAAAAGTGGAAACCCCCTTTAACACCTTGAAAAACAGAGCTGGACACAGTGTTTAAAACATCAATCTGACTATGCAGACAGACTTCAAATTGCCTTTTAAAGGGAAAACATTTTTTAAAGGACAGAATGTTTGTTCTACTTATTCTTAGAGTGGAAATTCCCTTTGATAGAATAAAAACAGTGATAAGAACAGTGCTTCTAATATAAATATATGACTATACAGGAGCGCCACAGCTTGTGTTTAGAAGGGAAAACCTGTCATCTATCAGGTTTTCAGCTATCCTGTATGTGACTGTGAATTTACCTTTGTACTTATACCAAGGTCACAGGTCACCTTCTTTTTTGTAACTTTCAGTTATGTTTAGTGCCTGCAACCAAATTCAGACATGTGCAAAGTCTATTATGAATGACGTGTGCAAAGTCTATTATGAATGACATGTGCAGTGTTATTAATGACATTTGGCTGAACAAATCTTGATGGCGAGACAAGTCCATAAATCTCAGTTCTGTCATCTGCATACTTGTAATCACTGCTCTCAGACAATTATTTTCTGCTTCTGTGCACTTAGAATAGCCTAAACAGAAGCTCTAATATAGGGTAACCAGAGCTGCATTTTGTAGTTAAGCGGAAAGATTCTGTTATGGTGTTAACAGTAATAATGTTATAATAATATATGTATTAAGACATGCAGTGAAAATGATAACTCAAATCTTCCCTTCAGTCTTGCACAGTTGTACAGGCTCCTCTACTGTACTGAAATTGTTTCCTCTGATTTCACTGCAACTTTAAGTTCCTCAACTGTGCATTAGAAGCTACAGCAAGTCAGATAAAGCCCACTTCATTTCCTCCCCAGCCGTCCCTTGAGGTAGGGTGCTATGATGTTTTCAGGAAGCTGTGTACAGTACCTTGTCAGCCCTTTCTTCAGATATGATCTGCCTACAAGTACAGTATCTAAAATAGGGTTGCAATGAAAAAAGAAAGGTATTAACATAAACATGTGATTTAAATGGTGATTTGGATCTAGGGGAAGCTACTGAAGGCTAAATTTGAACACTAAACTTTAAAATACATTCAAGTTACTTAACAATTAACAAAAATGTATCTTATTTGTGTATCACTGGGCTGTAGATCCCCAAATCATCTCTGAATTGGTGCTGACACTGTCCTTCCTTCTGGAGGGTGGTCACTGTTGTTCCCCATGGTGCCTCTGTGTGTTGTAAAGTAGTCACCACTCCAATCTCACTCCACTGATGGACTACAATTTTCATGTTTAGTTTACTAGTTTGTATTGAGATTGTAGTCCATCACAGGAGCAAGCTTGGAGCGGTGGCTACTTTACAACACACACAACCATGGAGAATAAAAGTAGCCACCGCCCAGAAGCAAGGATAGTGTCGGCACTGCACATGTGCAATTTATTTTTATTCCGAATTGACATTCATATGAATTTCTGCATATTCGGATGCATCCGAATTTCCGAATGACAGAAATAACGAATCCAAACAAATCCGAATGTTTTTGATAACGAAAATTCGAATGCATCTGAAATATTTCCAGAAAAAAGTAGCGGAGACCTGTGTGCTATTCTGTGACAGTTCTCTGCCTCCTCCGAATGTCAACAAAGTAGCAGAGAACTATTACAGAATGCAGAATTACAGGAGTTTTAAACTTTTGACAGTCCACACGTACAATAAAGTCTGGCAATTCATACCAGACTCTTTAGGAATGTTTAGGGGGGACCCCAAACCCCCAAAAATGTTTTAAAAAGCATTGAGTCTCCCTAAAATCCAGACCTGAGCATCAGCCTGGCAGGGCAGGAGGGGGGATGAACG